>NW_006775731.1:500318-516303 GCF_000442215.2 Lipotes vexillifer
AGGGAAAGAAGGGCTGTTTTACCTAAATCTGTTTTCAGGCTGCTGGGTTAAGACAAAGGCCTATAAGAGTCATAGAGGGATCAAAATATGTGGAATTATTCTTGTTCTGTCTCTGCCTGTTATTTTTAGTGTTCTCATGGAATTTTTCATAAACATAAGATATTTTTCTATTGCAAAACCCCAAATAGGCTCTAAATTGAGCAGTTCCCAGTATTTAAAGATTGTAAAGATACCTATTTCTTTTTTATGGGGAGAGCTCATTGGTCCCCTATTTGTTCTTGTGATTTATGAAATATTAAGTGATTTACAGTATGAAATTCAGTATTTACCTCGGTTGGTTTTCAGTTTCTTCATGGCAAGGAACGAATGCTGAATAAGCATTTGACATAGCCCTGATGTGAAAGGGGATCTCTTGAATGTTCAAGACAGAATTTTTTAAAAAACATAGAGACCCAAACAAAATGAAATTACTTGAGCCTATTGATTTACATGGTAGTCCTTCGACCCGTGTCCTTCATAGTTAGTTGAAAGACTGCCACAATATTTTTTCATCTCTAGCTAGTCCTCAAAATAGCTGGAGTTATCTGCAGGCTGACTTGTAACAAGTCTCCTCTCTGCGGCAGTTGCAGTGAAGGGTAACCCTATGGAGAGCCTCTGCAAGTGGCAATGGTGTTGCTCCCTCTTGCTTAACTTTAACCAGAATCTGATAAGATGAATAAATAGCAGAGTCCTCAGTGATTGTGGCAAATACAGATCTCTGGGCTCAGTCATAACCTCAACTCAATTCTGAAACTCTATGTAAACACGTATGGTGCTTATTTCAACTCCTAGCTCTGTCTTTAGGCCTCTTCATTATTATTATTTTTTTTTCTAAAAAATATGACCTGACATTATCAGATAAGGAGCAGTGAGTTGCCTTTTGTTTTGGGCAATGGATTTCCCCGGTGCAGCTGATTGCTACTAAGGGAAGGAAAGGAGGAGGCGCATGTCAGTCCAATTGATCAGTGTGTCCACTTGGGATCAGGGAGTGGTCTTTGGCTCAGTGCTGCCAAGTTGATAGTTTTTATTTGAAAAGTCATACAGGAATGAATGGCAACCCTTGAGTTCCTCTTCTTTGAGGCTGTTTATTGAGCCTAAAAGAGATGTATCACAGGAAGCAGGAAAAGCAATACCTCTTGCTAGCTTGGAGTGATTTGTTTTTTTTTGTTGTTTTGTGGGGTTTTTTTGCACAGAGTCGAGCCTATTGGTCCCATTAAGCACTAGCTGGGATGAAAGACCTTGGATTTAATTAGTTTGTTTATACACATCACACACATGCTGCTCTTGGTCCTTTAAGTTTATGTGCCTGACATGCAGCTGTTTGGGATGGGAGAGGTTAGCTCAGCCTGGCTTTATCGCAGGCACTTAGGAGCATGGGTTCATTGCCTGCTTTTTTTATGTCGTAAAATGTGAACAGAAAGCTCTGCTGGGACTTCTGGGTGTGAATACAGCTAAGTCAGAAGCTCTAAGGTGACAGGGAGGAGTGCTAGATGGTGATGGGGGAGGGGAAAGTGCGTCTAGTGGCTAGATTATGGGTCTGGAGAAAATCACTCAGTGGCCATTGGAATTCATTTAAAGTATTACTTGCAAGGAAAAGCAATGAAGAAAGACTTGCTTTGGTAACAAATTGCTAGGAATAAAAATAACCAAAGGCAGCATTTTAAGGAGTTTCCTATTCGCTTAATTTTTGTTTCTTTTGTCTAACAGTGCTCTCAGCTGCTTCATCATGGGTGATTTGTACCATTACTGGAAGTCGCAGAAGCCAGATTCCTTAAAGGCAATGATAGGAAAAGTGGAGTCATGCTTTGAGGGTGGGGAAGGCGCTGGAGGGTGTGGGCTGACGCAGTTATCTGGTAGAATCTCCTTCCAGTTTAGAGGAGCCTGTGATCTCTCCTCACCACTGCAAATGTTCAAAATGCTTTTGCAGTTCCCCAACTTTATGCTTTTGTGCTCTTTTTGCTCTAGGAGAACAAAGACCTAGTAACGGGAGCTGTCATCCTGGGTGCTCGGTTTCTTTGCAGAGGGCCACAGCCTGTGCTGCTCTCTGATTAGCTGTGTGTCTTAATTACTGGCTAAGGCTATTTCAGTTGTCTTAGTTTGATATATCCCCAAGGGGTGGATGGTGTGTGTATGCGTATGGGGGAAGGGAGAGATTGCTCTATGGCTGCATTTTGTGGGGTTTCACTGAAACTTTCTAGAATTTAGAGAATTTTGTTTCACAGTGATTAGTGAAAGATCATTAAGATCATATTTATTGTGTGGCCAAGTTTAAACCATGGAAGAAAGACAAGAAACTAACATGACAAGAAACTAACTTCCTTCATGCTTTTGGTTATGGCTTTCTTCACTGAATTACAAAGGTACAAAGAAGTTAATTCTTTGTAGATAACTAGGCCATGGTGGGGTGATAAAAAGAAAAATCATAGTAACAACCACAGCTCTTATTTATTCAATTCTTATTATGTAGTGGCACTGGACTAAACATTGTATGTAACTTATTCAGCCCTTATAATGACATTATGAGATAGAGAGTAACAATCTCATTTTATAGGATTAAGTTATTATTATTTACATTTTACAGAAACTAAGTTTTAGCCAGGTTACCAAATTTGGCTAAGGTCATATAGTTAATAAGTTATTGGACCAGGATTCCAAATCAATGTGATTTGACTGTGATGCCCACCTGCTTACCCACAGTCATCTTAGTTTTATACCATCTTAACTGTGTATACCATAAGAGCAGTCATCTTTATCAAACTCACCCCACCCTTCTCATTGTAATTGGAAAATCAGATTTCACACGTAGAATGAAATCTCATTTACAGCACTAAGATCCGTTTTACTACAGGGATGAGCATGAATCTTGGTCAGATCCTACTCTGATCCCGGAGATTAAATTAATGCAGACTTGATGCTCAGACCTTTTGCCAGTACCCTTGCTTGACATATCTTTCTAGCAGGATCTGAGTATGGGAAACGCTACACAAATGAGTGTGGGCATGATGGAGTTGTAATAAAAGCAGGTCTTACCTGAGTCAGTAATGATTCAAGTTTGTTGTACGTGTCTTACCAGCTACATATGTAGTGCTCTGCTAACTTTAAGACATTTGAATTCCTTGCCAACACCAGCAAGGAATAGAAGAGTAGACTTCTCTTACAGTCAGGAAGGTGTAATCCATCTCATGGGTTAGGAAGATAAAAGAGAGTTATTTTGCTGAGTATTATCAGTGGCTGAATCTAAATGCTGCCTACCTCTGACAAAGTACAAGAATGACCGTCTGTGCAACATCCTGGAAGCCTTGTATTTGAGGAGAGCTGCTATAGTCATCTCTGCATCATCTTGCCCATCCCCAGCTATCCACGCCCAGTGTCATTATTGGGCTGTAAGGGCTGTTCTTTGTTTGACTGTGGGGCTAATGCACACACTGACAGCACATTGATATTGATTCCGGTATGATGAATACTTAGAAATATTATTCCACAGAGCTCATTAGCCGTTACTAGGTTCTGGGAAGAAGTTAATCTTTGTCCCAGCCTGTTTCAAGGAGACCCAAGCTCGTGTCTGCATGAGCTACAGGAATTAGAGGCTGACCAGAAAGCAACGGAGTTGCTGGGTGCAGTGACCACAGGAGTTAGGTTCTATTTAGGGAATAAAAAAGCCAGTGGAATTTAGGGAAGTTGGTAGTCCTGCTACATGTCTCAGGTTTCCTTCTATTTCCAATCCTAGAATAGGGAATGATAACTTGTTTTGATCCTATGTATTCAATTCAATTTAACACCTATTTATTGAGTATCTACTATGTGCCAGGCAATGTCAGGAACATAGCAGTGGAACAAGACAGATGCAGATCTGTTACCCCACTGCATTCTAGCGGCAGGGGTGGAGGTGCGGAGATAAAAATAAACAGATAAATTTACAGTGGAATAATTTATTCTCTTTGATACTGTAATACTATTTCCATTTACTTCTGTTCCAGAGATACACCCATTATCTCTGCAAATATGCATATATGGTCTACATGTGGAGGTAAAATCGCTGCATTGAGTAATAGGTTTGTTTTTTTTTTCTTTTTTATATAACATTCATTTTTATTTAACAGCTACCTTCCTTAGATATTCATTGAAAAGAGGTTCACTGTAGGCAAGAAATAGGTGCGGGAAAGAGGTTGAGCATCTAGAACTTTTTTATATCAAACTTGCAATACAAAATAAAAAATAAAAATGATTTTGTTCCAGTCAGCAAAGAAAAATAAACTGTGGGCACATCAGACTAGGAAAGAGGAAATGCAATGTTAAATGAAAAAAAAGGGGAGCAGTGTGAACTAGCAGAATAGTTCAGTCCAAACTTTTTAAAGATCCTGGAGTTGTTTTCATTTTTCTACCTTGACAGGCTTAAGCCCTGTGATTTTTGCTTGATTTCCATAGAGCATCTCCATCACTTTGGCTTTGGTGGAGCCAAGTAGCTTTGGTTTTTTTCTTCTTGAGTTTGGATTAGAATCTTGCTGGGTGTGAACAAAGCCAATTTGGTGATTAGCATTTTGTTGGTATTAAGCTATTCTGAAAAGTATAATTGTAATTAAACAAAAAGCACATGTCTGTCTCAATTGACATAAACCTGATGTATGGAAATATGAAATGTATATGACAGATCAGTTTAAGGAGTTGTTTTTCATTTTTATGAAAGATATTTTTAATCTTTAAAAACTGTCCAGTAAGCCCTCTAAATAGAACATTCCAGCTAGCATGCTGGTGGAGGTATGTGCCAGTCACCTCCAGCTACAAGCAGCCTGTTTATTCACCCTAGTATGCCTTACAAACATCACTTTAAATGGGAAGCATTTGTCTAAACAATCATATTAACTAATGTATTCAAAACTATGATTGTGGGACTTCCCTGGTGGTCCAGTGGTAGAGTCTGTCTTACAATGCAGGGGACGCAGGTTCGATCCCTGGTTGGGGAACTAAGATCTCACACGTTGTGGGGCAACTAAGCCCATGATCTGCAACTACAGAGGCCATGTGCTCTGGAGCCTGTGCACCACAACTACGGAGCCCATGCGCCACAACTAGAGAGAAGCCCATGTGCCACAATGAAGACCTGACATAGCAAAATAAATAAATAAATAAATAAATAAATAAATAAATAAATAAACATGAACAAAAAACAAAACTATTATTATATTTTTAAAAATGTTATTTATTTTCCTTATTTGTTTTTGTTTTTGTTTTTGTTTTTTGGCTGCCTTGGGTCTTAGTTGCAGCACTTGAGATCTTTGTTGAGGCGTGCGGGATCTTTTTGTTACAGAGCGTGGTCTGCTTGGGTTTCTCTCTAGCTGCAGCGGCACGCGGGCTTCTCTCTAGTTGTGGCGTGCGAGTTTTCTCTCTGTAGTTGTGGCGTGTGGGCTCCAGGGCACGTGAGCTGTGTAGTTTGTGGCATGCGGGCTTCTCTCGTTGAGGTGCGTGAGCTCAATAGTTGTGGCACGCAGGCTTAGTTACCCTGCAGCATGTGGGATCTTAGTTCCCTGACCAGGGATCAAACCTGCGTCTCCTGCATTGGAAGATGGACCACTGGGGAAGCCCCTCAAAACTATGACTGTATTTTCATGAAATTTTTCATCCTTCACACGTGTGTGTGAAGGATGTCTGACTTGTGACAATCACTTATGGATTGACTGTTCCTCTTTGATGGCAATTGCACATACCCAGCTCTATAGATAGGCCATGAATGGGAAAGTTTTTCAGGGGAGTATCACTTTTTATAGGACTTTGGCTATAGCAACAGACTTTTAGATATTTTGAATTAATAGGGCTGAAGATTTCATTTCCACAAGCACATACCTATCAACAGCTGAATCCCCCAGTTGGTTTTAAGACTTGGTGAAGACAAAGGAGAGACTTTTTCCCTGGTAAGCCACCAGCCATGTTTTTCTCTGTTCTTTAGCTATAGGGCATGCTCCAAACTCTTCCAGCCAGTCTTGCATTTGTTTGCTTTGAGTCACAAGGGGAAGTGGGAAGAGAATGTAGAACCTTTAGAGCAGGGTCTCAAACTGGGTGATTCCTAAGCTTGTTTTGTATAGCTGCAGGGCAAGCTTCATGGGCTGGCAACCTATGTCGCAGCATAGGGCCCTGCGCTGAGAGGGGTCCACACCTGGTTTAATGCTCTGCTATTGCAGCCAGCTTGCAATTCTTAGTAATTTTTGAGCAAGGGGTTCTTCATTTTTATTTTACCCTGGACCCTGCAAGTTACCTAGCCAGTTCTGTATGGCCCTTTTGATATAAAAAAATTGACACACAAATCTGAGTTTTAAGCTTCTCTTTAAGAATTAGATGATGTGGCTTACTTGGCAAGAGTTGACTGCCTTAGATGGAGCAGTATTCTCCAGTTCATCACCATCTCCCCGCTACTCCCATCCATTTACCCCTACTGCTGCTGCTTGAACCCTGTGGGTATTTGAGTTTGAGACTTCTATTCCCGAATAATTCAAATCGCAATTGTAGAGCTTAAAAAAAACAGAAGGACCATTGTCAAACAACCCAGAGAAAAGATGCCATGCATAGTAATTTAGAAGCATCCATGGTAATTCACCACCATGCACAGTAGTTCAGTGGCATTTCTTTTATAGGCAATGGGGGGGGACATATTTCATTGTACCTGAAGATATTTGATAGGTCAGGATTATTTGTCACCACCACTGCTTTCAGGGGAGAAATCAAATGTTCTTTGCAAAGCAAGCTAATTAACCGTCCTGTTGGTTCATTGTTTGTATTAATTTTCCCGCCCTTTGTTTACTACTTGATTACTTTTATCCCCTGTTTTGTTTGACTTTATTTAAATTACACAACATTTTTATGCTGCCTGGGTATTTTTTTAGCGCTGTTTTTTTCCCTCTATTCTTTCTTTCCAGGAGGCTAGGGGCCTATAATTTGAGATTATATTACTGTAGGAAGAGTTCACATTTTTTTAGTTAAAAAGGGAATTGCAGTCAATATTTATAATGAACACTTCTCCAGCAAGGGAGCTCCAGCCATGCTAATGTTAATGTTCATAAATCCAGATCTGCCATTACTATTTATAATAATGAAATGCTGGTGACAGACTCCTGGACCTTATAGTAGGTGAAGCATTCTCACCCATCATGTCACAGTGAAAAGATACTGTATTAATCTACAGATGTGCAGAGAAATGTTAGAGAATTAACACGAATGATGGTATTTGCTGCACCAGAAAAAGGTTAATTTTTTTTTTTTTTTTTGGCCGTGTGACAGTAAACAAGGACCTGACAAATCCATAAGGGGCTTTTGTCACATCTTAGAGATGGAGTCTTCTCTAAGGATCAAGCCCCAAGGACTCACAGCTTTACTCTGTACCCTGTAACAATCCTAATGCTCACCATGTCCACCACTGTACAAGCTGTAAAGCCAGCTGTTTCAGATAATTTCATCAGCAGTCAACAATCAACAGATGTGTCAAATGTCTACCATGTGCAAGACCATGTGCTGAAGAAACACTTTACCAATTAGGACAACCAAAGGCAAGCACATGTATATTACTTGGAGAGCTTGTCATAGATTTAACACTGTGTTGTCTGGGCTCTGCTTATAGACAATTCTGATTAGTTCTCCCCTTGCTCTAGAGGTACTCTGAGATGGGGCTCCAGGTATATCTGGGGCTGCCGTCTCAGCTTCTATTCTTTTCATTCAATTCCTTGATTTAAATGTTTTTTCTTAAATAACTCATTACTTTTTCTGGCCCACTCACAATCTTTGTTTCCCACCCTCAGCTTTGTTTCCCACTCTCAGCTTTTTCAGTTCTTAGTGCTCATCCTTTGTTTCTATCCCATCAGTCTCCAATCACTGTAACCTGGGATAGCTGTGAATCCACCAAAATCCTCCCCACCAGCAGCCCCCCAGGCCCCCATCTTCCCTGCTACTGTTTATTCCCATTATATTAGCATAAAAATAGCCCATCTAAAACCAAATGACACTTCAGCTCCCCTTGTGAAGTAATCTGCTTACATTTAGCTTTAAATATTTAATTCAAATATTGCACTGTATTTAACCTGTTTTTTGTTTTGCTGTGAATTAAAAGAGAATGAGTCTAAAACGCGTATTAGTCACTCTTCCAGGCAATCTATGTGGGGCATCAACTAGAAATTACCAAAATAGCAGGGCCTTATGTGGTAGAAGACTACATGCAAAATTAAAACAGGTGTACAAATGTAGTTAAAAATTTTTGTCCTTCAGTGTTATTACTACATTGCATTTTCAATTAAAAATAAATAAAAATGGGGGGAGGGGATGGTGAGAAGGTAGGCAAGGCTCCAGAGAGAAACACATTTCTTCAGCCTTGGCTAGGAGTGGCACGCAGCTTATAGAACACTGAGAATATCTGTCTCAGAAGAGCAGCTGCTTGAAAAGAAAGGACAGACCTAAAAATAATGGTAAAAAATAAAAACAACCACAAAACAGGCATGATTGCTCAGAGAACTAATAAAGAATCAGATTGGTGAATTAAAATATTAGTTTTCACTAATTTAGTATTAAATAATTGATAACATGATTTTTAAGCATTTGAATTTTGACCAAACTGAAAATGAATATGCTAAGAGGCAGAGGACCAAGAAAAAGGTAACGTAACCAGCTTAAGAAGAGACATGTTTCACCATGTTATTTTTTACTTAGAGGGTTTTTCCTTTTGGTCCTTGTTCTGGTTACTATTATTAGGTTTATTTGTTGTGAAGATGAATAAACCCATATATTTTGTTTTAATTAAAAAAATATTTTCTTTAAGAAAATAACAAAAATCATGGTCTCTGGCATGATTTTTTTTTCTGGTTCTCAGATGCTAAATCTTAACTGCATCCTTTTGTAATCACTACTTATGCTTAATACCCAAACACGCAGTAGTAAAATGAGTGCTGTCAACCAGTCTGAGGGGAAAACAAAATGCTCCTTTTCAGAGATACTCTAGCATCTCAAGTGGTGGTGGAAAGGCCACGTTACCAAATTTAAAGTGAATTTTTGCAATGGCTTGTACCAAATGAGAGATCTCTATTCTTTACATATATGTATGTAGACTGATATTCTCTGTGCAGGAGATTAGTGGTGGGGGAGTTGGGCAGGGGTGGGGGGTCCCAAGAAGGGAGCAATAGCTTGCTTCCCTTTTGACTCGTTTGATCTCCTGACACCCTAAACCTAAACAGTAAACAAGAACAGAGGCTGGCAGGGTGGGTTTTGGAGCCCAGCATATTTACATTTGAATCAGCTCTAACATAGGATGATAAAATCTGTGATTTTGAGTTTTTTAGAGTGTCATTTTCCCCATATGTAAAATGAGGAGAATATCCATTTTACAGAATGACATGAAGTAAGTATTTTTATGTAAAGTTACTAGCACAGAGCAGGCATTTGATAAATAAAAGTTATTATTATTTCGCTACTCACAAGTAGTGGGGTAAGATTATTACTCCACCAAGAAGAAATTTAATTTCTCAACTTCAACCCTGAAACCAATGAAATACTTTTCAGAGCTTTTATTAATGGAAAGAAAACCCCTTTAATATATTTTAAATGCTATAATATATTTTAAAGGCACATGTATTATCTCACATAATTTCTTTTTCCTACTTAATTTTTCTGCATGGTATTTATCACCATCTGCAAACTACACGTTTTACCATATTGTTTGTCTCCCCTTAGTACAAAGCAAGTTGCACGAGGGCAGAGATTTTTGTCTATTTTTTTTTAACATCTTTATTGGAGTATAATTGCTTTACAATGGTGTGTTAGTTTCTGCTTTATAGCAAAGCGAATCAGTTATACATATACATATGTTCCCATATCTCTTCCCTCTTGCGTCTCCCTCCCTCCCACCCTCCCTATCCCACCCCTCTAGGTGGTCACAAAGCACCGAGCTGATCTCCCTGTGCTATGCGGCTGCTTCCCACTAGCTATCTGTTTTACGTTTGGTAGTGTATATATGTCCATGCCACTCTCTCACTTTGTCACAGCTTACCCTTCCTCCTCCCCATATCCTCAAGTCCATTCTCTAGTAGGTCTGTGTCTTTCTTCCCATCTTACCCCTAGTTTCTTCATGACCTTTTTTTTTTCTTAGATTCCATATATATGTGTTAGCATATAGTATTTATTTTCCTCCTTCTGACTTCACTCTGTATGACAGAATTTAGGTCCATCCACCTCACTACAAATATCTCAATTTCGTTTCTTTTTATGGCTGAGTAATATTCCATTGTATATATGTGCCACATGTTCTTTATCCATTCATCCGATGATGGACACTTAGGTTGCTTCCATGTCCTGGCTATTGTAAATAGAGCTGCAATGAACATTTTGGTACATGACTCTTTTTAAATTCTGGTTTCCTCAGGGTATATGCCCAGTAGTGGGATTGCTGGGTCATATGGTAGTTCTATTTGTAGTTTTTTAAGGAACCTCCATACTGTTCTCCATAGTGGCTGAACCAATTCACATTCCCACCAGCAGTGCAAGAGTGTTCCCTTTTCTCCACACCCTCTCCAGCATTTATTGTTTCTAGATTTTTTGATGATGGCCATTCTGACTGGTGTGAGATGATATCTCATTGTAGTTTTGATTTGCATTTCTCTAATGATTAATGATGTTGAGCATTCTTTCATGTGTTTGTTGGCAGTCTGTATATCTTCTTTGGAGAAATGTCTATTTAGGTCTTCTGCCCATTTTTGGATTGGGTTGTTTGTTTTTTTGTTATTGAGCTGCATGAGCTGCTTGTAAATTTTGGAGATTAATCCTTTGTCAGTTGCTTCATTTGCAAATATTTTCTCCCATTCTGAGGGTTGTCTTTTGGTCTTGTTTATGGTTTCCTTTGCTGTGCAAAAGCTTTGAAGTTTCATTAGGTCCCATTTGTTTATTTTTGTTTTTATTTCCATTTCTCTAGGAGGTGGGTCAAAAAGGATCTTGCTGTGATTTATGTCATAGAGTGTTCTGCCTACGTTTTCCTCTAAGAGTTTGATAGTGTCTGGCCTTACATTTAGGTCTTTAATCCATTTTGAGTTTATTTTTGTGTATGGTGTTAGGGAGTGTTCTAATTTCATTCTTTTACATGTAGCTGTCCAGTTTTCCCAGCGCCACTTATTGAAGAGGCTGTCTTTTCTCCGCTGTATATTCTTGCCTCCTTTCTATCTTGTTCATTGATGTTTCCTTAGCTCCTAGAATAGTGCCTGGCATGTGGTGGTGCTCGGTAAATTCTTGTTGCACGAATGAACGAATCCACATAACCCTTTGAGAGAGGCAACTTGATTGTATTCAGTATGTAGAAAATGAATTCTCTTTTTCAGTGATGGTTTTCAAGGTTCTGAACACCTTTGAGTGATTCTTGCTATTCCAGATAGCATGTCAGGAAGCCCTTCTGGCTGATGGTTAAGCCATCATACACCATCCAGTATTCTAAATTCTTCCATTGAAAGCAGGGATATTGACCAGGCAGCTCTGATGGGCTTCTCCTATCCATGGGGTTTCTAAGAGGGAGCTGGAGTTTCCTTGGTCATTTGAAAGATACATTGATTCTTCTACCAGTGGTTGTCTCTTTCTATCTCTTTAGTGAATTTGAGACTCCTTGAGGATCACTTATTTATTCTCCTTGAAATCATGAATTCTGAGCTGTAAATCTCAGATTGATTGATGGATTGGTGGGTTTCAAAGGAATCTTCAAGGAAAGCACCAGATAGGGAGAATGATAAGCCATGGCAGTCAACCTTTTCCTATTGCTATAAAAATGCTCTAATGAGGTATAAAGCAAAGCACAGGCACATAACAATACACTTGCTTGGACAGAAGAACATATCACTTCATAAATGAAGGAAATAATTAAGATAGCCGATTTCTGCTATATATTTTGAATTAGAGGCAAACTATCTTTTAACAGTGGATATCTATAGCTGAATTTTGTACCAAAGACATATTCTAAATGTCATGCTTTTGAACTATTTTTCAGCCAACAGGTGTGAGATTTTTTTCTTGAAATTCAAACCATTTTGACAGCATCCTATTTTTAGAATGCCTTTTTCTTTTAAAAGGCAAAACGACATCCAAAAGCAATTAGAAAAACATCTTGAGAGAAGGCAGTGTTCTCATTGTACCATAATAATAATGGGCTGAATAAGAAAATGTAATGCTGTTAAATTTATAGTTCACAGTGTTTTCATTAATTTTATTAAAAAAATTTTTTTTTATTTTTGGCTGCATTGGGTTTTTGTTGCTGCGTGAGGGCTTTCTCTAGTTGTGGTGAGTGGGGGCTCCTCTTCGTTGCAGTGCGCGGGCTTATTGCGGTTGGCTTCTCCTGTTGTGGAGCATGGGCTCTAGGTGTGTGGACTTCAGTAGTTGTGGCACGTGGGCTCGGTAGTTGTGGCTTGCGGGCTCTAGAGTGCAGGCTCAGTAGTTGTGGTGCACGGGCTTAGTTGCTCCGCGGCATGTGGGATCTTCCTGGACCAGTGCTTGAACCCATGTTCCCTGCATTGGCAGGCGGTTTCTTAACCACTGCGCCACCAGGGAAGTCCTATATAGTGTTTTTATTTTATGGTTATGAAACATATTTAGTATATTTACTTTTAGGAACCTCATCATGCTACAGGATAAAAATTATGCCTTATGAAAATTTCCTTACATCTGCAATACATGCCATGGCCAGTTGCCGTACACAAGGACATTATTGTGTTCAAATAGCATGCTATTTTGATCTATTTCAAAGAGCCCTGGACTGGAAATCAGGAACCTGAGTTTTAATTCCTGCTAATATAATCTTCCTGAACTGTAGTTTCCTCCACAGTAAAACAAAAGGGTTAAAATAACTGATTTCTGTTTCCTTTTATCTCTAATATTTTATGCCTCACTTAAAGGGTTCTCCCTGTCTTTCAATTGTTCAGCTTTGTCATTTTTCCAAAATGATATTCCATTAGAATATTTTAAATTTGCTTAATGCCCTCATATAGAGGAAAGCATATTTCAGTTTACACACCATTTAAATTTCACATTAGCTTGTTTCATTAGCTTGTGTTTCACAGTACTCTTGGTGGTTAACCTATAGTCGATACATAAGGTTTCACTTAAACTAACAAATTACTGTCTTTCACAACAAACTTAAAAATGTTTTTTCCAGTTTTATTGAGAAATAATTGACATACATCTCTGTATTAGTTTAAGACATAGAACATGATGGTTTGATTTGTATATATTGTGAAATAATCACTACAGTAGATTCAGCTAACATCTGTCTTCTCATATAGATACAATAAAAAAAGAAGACGAAAGGAAAAAAATTTTCTCCTTGTGATGACAACTCCTAGGATTTACTCTCTTAACTTTCCTGGATATCATACAGCAATGTTGGCTATAGTTGTCATGTTGTACATTACATCCCTGGTACTTATTTGTCTAATAACTGGACGTTTGTACCTTTTGACCACCCTCCTCCAATTCCCTCTCTTCTTACCCCCCTCACAACAAACTTTTAAACAGTTCCCTTATCTTGCAAATTCAAATATTTTCTATTTATTCTTTCTTCCTTTTAGCCATAACATGTATTTTCTGTTAATGAGTTGAGTGAAATATTTGGTGCTCCTCTACCCTTTCTATTGGGTGTGGAATTTCTTTAGAAACTCACACTGCTGCTCCAGACATTCCCCCCAAATACCTGTGTATGTGCTTTTATCAGGTCAAACCACATGGAATTCCCATTTTTGTAGGTCAAAAATTGCCAAATATTTGCAGTTTCATGTGGTTCAACCTAATAATTTGTTAATTATCCTAACAATATCTTTACTATTTTTATAATGCAGTGATGAAGTTAGTCCCTAAATGAGTTAGGGAAGTAGCACAAAGAACATGCAGGGGCTTTAATGAAAGACAGATCAGGGACTGAATTCTGCTCTTCTGCTACCAACGATGTGCCTTGGTCAAGTTGCTCAACTTTGCTGGGCTTCCATTTCATTTTTAAAATGGAAATGCTGATGCCTGCCTCATAGGCTTGCTGAGCAGAATGCTCATGACTCCTAGAATGGTGCCTGATACATGCTTCAAACTCAGTAATGGTCATGATGTTGTTACTAGTAACCATTGTTGTACTCCCTCAATGATCAAATATCTAAATGTTTAGCTAGAAAAACAAACAAATTGACCTAAATAGATTAAATGAGAAATGGTTACAAGAAGGAGCAGATTCCTGGGAAGAAGAGTCCTATCTTCTACGGCCATGTAGACTTTTAACAAGATTCCCAAGGGACATTTTAGGGGAGAATGGGAAGGTTGTCATCCTCAGATAACTATTTCTGGAGCAATAATGCCATAATTCATCTGGCATCTGCAAATTTACTTCAAATGTTTTCCTTTTTGTATTTTGGTGTTTGAGAGTAACAGTAACAAAATTCTCTTATGAAAACTATGGACTGTAAAATTGTATTTATTTATAACAAATAGATTTAAAATTTTATTTGTAAAATTCTTTGAGCCAAAAAAAGTCACGGAGTTTAAATGTTCACTAGTATTACGTATGTTTTAATGCCCACTAGGTAAGTGAGTTTAATGTTTTATTTAGCCTAAAACAACTCCCATGAGGCAGTGAGTCTGGTCCCAGAGCAGAAGGGACAATCTTTAACTCTCCTGCTTTCCTCTGAATGATCCTGTGCTTGTCGATGGCTTCTCCTGTAGCCGTGTGCTGATGACTCATGAATTCAGATTTTTACCCTCTGATTATTTTCCCTGAGATTCAGAGTTATATTTCTCGTGCCTTC
The DNA here is from genome assembly GCF_000442215.2 of Lipotes vexillifer. NCBI lineage: Eukaryota > Metazoa > Chordata > Mammalia > Artiodactyla > Lipotidae > Lipotes > Lipotes vexillifer. The sequence continues at coordinate 515,138 of NW_006775731.1, forward strand.
TGTTTGCGTTCTCCCAAATCTTCCTTGAGTACCTTCACTCTGCACATCTAAAATCTCATTCTCTTCCCCATTCCAAACTTGTTCCCCTTTCTGAACTCCTTGTCTAGAATAAAGCCCTGTCTTCAATCCCATCGCTCAGGGCAGAGACTGGGTGTCATCCTTAGCCTTCTGTTTCACCTCTCCCTTCACCCAAGTTCTGCTGAGTCACCAAGTCCTGCCGAGTCACCAAGTCCTGTAGAGTTTCTAACTCTATGGAATTTGGTGAAAATGAGCTTAGGGTCACCCCAAATAATTTTTTATTGTCTAATAGACTTAGGTCATGCTTCCCCACCTCCTGGCTTCCCCTTTTCTAAACTATAGACCTGATATTTTTAGACTTTCTTTCATGGAAGGCCCTTCCATCCCCATGATCTTTCTAGCTGTGCTCTGAACCTTTTCCAGCTCTGTGAAAGCCTGTGTCTAGGACAACCTCAGGTATCCAGTGTGGCTGGTGTGCTGTGGTGAAGAGGGGGAGAAAATGCACAGTGTGCGTACTGGATGGGGACTCTAACAAGTAAGAAATGTGTTATCCTAGATGGGAAAAGTGTGTTATTTTTTTTTTCACTTTGAAATAAAAATTTATCTGATCAGAGAGTTCCAAAAGTTGATACATAAAGTTACTACATCCTGACTCAAGAGGATTACACACTGCTGACTGCAGCACCAGAATGTATTTCTTTTTTGCAGGCGTGATTCTCATTTGTCTTTTGAATGAATTCCAGTGGACAGGAGCCAGTTTTTTTTTTTAAATTTTTTTCTTATTAGTCAGCCATTTTATACACATCAGTGTATACATGTCAATCCCAATCTCCCAGTTCATCACACCCCCACCCCCCACCCCCTGCCGCTTTCCTCTCTTGGTGTCCATACATTTGTTCTCTACTTCTGTGTCTCAATTTTTGCTTCACTTCACTCTGTATGACAGTCTCTAGATGCATCCACATCTCTACAAATGACCCAATTTCGTTCCTTTTTATGGCTGAGTAATATTCCATTGTATATATGTACCACATCTTCTTTATCCATTTGTCCGTTGATGGGCATTTAGGTTGCTTCCGTGTGCTGGCTGTTGTAAATAGTGCGGCAATGAACATTGGGGTGCATGTGTCTTTTTTTTTTTTTTTTTT
>NW_006775731.1:516330-528898 GCF_000442215.2 Lipotes vexillifer
TTGTGGCCTCTCCTGTTGCGGAGCACAGGCTCTGGACGCAAAGGCTCAGCGGCCATGGCTCACGGGCCCAGCCACTCCGCGGCATGTGGGATCCTCCCGGACTGGGGCACAAACCTGTGTCCCCTGCATCAGCAGGCGGACTCTCAACCACTGCGCCACCAGGGAAGCCCTATTATTAGTTCTTTAAGGAACCTCCATACTGTTCTCCATAGTGGCTGTATCAACTTACATTCCCACCAAAGTGCAAGAGGGTTCCCTTTTCTCCACCCCCTCCAGGAGCCAGTTTTAACTCTGTGGCTCACAACACTGGCATTGTTCACAGTAATATTCACAAGAGAGCAAATCAGCAACCATTTTTCCCATTGAAGACAACTAGTTCCCATGAGGAAGGCAGGTGGCATGTTGGTGAGCTGTGATTGGGGTCAGTTAGATCTTCTGAGTTCAGATCCCAGTCACATACTAGCTCTGTGCCTAAGGAAAGTTGCCCTTCTGGGCTCTGCTTTTCTTCATAGTACCTGCCTTGTCAAGTATTGTATAGTTTAGGCACAATGTATAGTTTAGGCACAGAGCACCTAGCACAGTGCCTGAGATACTGAAAACTCTCAGGAGTGTTTATTGGGGGCTGGAGCTATTCATAATGTAAAAGCATGAATAACTGGTGGCCAGCCTTGCTGCCTGGCCTTGTTTTAGGAGAATTTCTGTTCCAGTCCCAGACCTGTGAGATTTCAGTGGTCAAAGGAGTCTTATATCAGCATCTTATCCAACTACCCTGCTTCTTCCCTAAATTGGACAGGAACAAACATATCATATGACTGATATTTATACAGATCTTCCTCAACTTGTGATGGGGTTACCCATTGTAAGTTGAAAATATTGTAAATCAAAAAAGCATTTAATACATATAACCTACTGAACATCATAGCTTGGCCTAGCCTACCTTAAATGTGCTCAGAATACTTACATTAGCCTACAGTTTGGCAAAATCTTCTAACACAAAGCCCATTTTATAATCAAGTATTGAATATCTCATGTAATTTATTGAATACTATACTGAAAGTGAAATGCAGAATGGTTGACTGAGTATAGAATGGTTTTAAGTTTATCAGTTGTTTATCCTCTTGATAGTGTGGATGACAAAGCTGCCCCTGCTCACCATCAGAGAGAGTATCATACTGCATATCACTAGCCCAGGAAAAGATCAAAATTCAAAATTTGATGTATAGTTTCTACTGCATGTGTATGCTTTTGCACCATTATAAAGTTGAAAAATCATAAGTTGAACCATCATAACTTGGGGACGGTCTGTATATCAAATTTTATTTTCCTTATGCTTCCTTTCTACACTAATTTGGGGAAAATGTTTCCATAGAAAATTGTTTTGGGCCCAGTGAATGATAACATTTACTGTTAAACTCTCATAATCTTGTCAAGGGAAATTCCACACTTTAAAATGTGCATTTACTTTTCTAATACAGATTCAGTTCACACAATCTGTTGCACCCTCAGGTATTAAAATACTCTAAATACTCAATATTAAATGTTGATTTCACATTTTTCCCACAGACGTTGAATAAGTAAGCAGACAAAGAGGTTATGCATCCACTCTCAGGGGACACGATTGCCTAGAGAGGTTTTCCCAGTACAGGTAAAGCTTTGCCTTGGAAATGATTATATGATTTAGCAGTGAGGGGTTAATATTCCTTACACTGTCAGATGTGGTGTAGGCTGGAGCCTCTCAGCTTGAGTTGCCTCCATCACTGAGCTCCAGACATGTCTGGGCATGTCCGCTGAATGTCTGCCCTATGTTGCTGATGATTTTAGTGGTCTGTTCTATCAGTGGACAGAGTGTATTGGCACTAGGGTCAAAAGAGATTTCTGAAGAGAACTAATCCTAAGAGAAATGGAGTCTGCCATGATAAGCTCTAATTTCCAAAGGGTGAAGTGACTCTGAGCCCAGTCTGAGGTGGGACACAAGTTATCCTCTCTTGGTCACTCCCTGGACTCAGGGCTGAGACCTGTAAAAACTGGGGAGGGGCAAGTGTAGTGTACATAAGAGCTATTCAACTAAAGAATCTGTATCTGATTTGAGCACAAGACCACTGCTTCAGCAGCCTTAGGCAGAGTATATTGTGCAAGAGGGAGAAAAGTGTGTTCCCATCTATCTACAGATGCTCTAACCAGAGGTTTCCAAATTCTTTTGATTGACAGCCTTATGCGTTAAAAAATGTCTAAGCTCTCACTTGTATTAATATATTATATATTTTATAAAACATACACAAAAGTAAAAATTAAAAAGGATGAAACAAAAATTAAGCAGAAATTTTAAATTTTCTTCATATTCCCAAAGGTTTGTCTCGCATCTCCCATGGGGTGAGCCCCCAACCTGTAGATTATTGCCCAGAGCATCAGTGAGAGGGGCCTGCTAGTGCCTGGAAATATCAGCTCTTCCTGGCAAAGGTGCCCTTGTGTGTGCACACACATTTCATGCTGAAGCATCATGAAATTCTACCCAGTGCTCTTTTTTCAGGGAACTAGACTCTGGTGAGGCAGGTAAGAGAAAGAAACTGGTAAATCTAAGACATTACCAATAATGTGACTCCATCTGTACCCCTGAGCTGGCCAGCCCTGGGGAATCTTGGGTTGTACAAATCAAAAACATTTCTGAGACAGTATGTTTGTACTGGATTTTAGAGTTTACAGTCAGCTTTTTACACGTAACTCCTCAACAACTCTGTAGGATATGAAGGATGGAAGTTGAGAATTTCCTTAAACCAATTTGATCACACCCAATTCTCAGGTTCTTTTTGGAAATCATAGTAGCTACCTAAGAAGTTTGAACTGATAATTAACTACTCTTCCACAACCTTTACCAAGTTGTAATGAATGCAAGCCTCAGACCAAAATTTACCACGCCTACAGGTATTTATTAGACAAACATTTATTAGCAAAGTAGGCACAAAATATTTCATACAATCCATTTGATAGGATTAATGAAGTTCCAGCTCTATTTCCTTTTAGGTGCTCCAACTGTATAGTAAAAGCTTTACTTGAGGTAGGATTCTGTGCCCTTTAGTAAGCATCCCACAGTCAGAAATTCTTCTGAACCAGTGGTTGAAGACAAAGACAGATTAGGGATTGAGCCTCAGACAACATCACTAAGGGGCACATCTGAGGATTCTTATTCTTTTCTTCCCGAAAGTGTTTCTACAGTATTTTAACTAACTCACATGTCTTGAATACCTTTAGTTTTTCCAAGGAAAATCCAATTCTAACTTTCAGCTTTCTAAATGACAAAGCAGTGATTATTGATTGAGGTAGGAGTGAGGCTACCCACTTTGTGATATAATGCTGGCTGGCACATACCCCCCACCCTCGACTATATTTACCAGATATACTTTAGCTGACTAAATCTAGAAATGAAACTTAAATTAATTGTCATATGTATATTACACAGATTATACTGAAGTATGTTAAAGTAAATTATAGATTTTGTCAACACTGGGTTACCATCTTACGTTGAAGCTTATAGTCTATGATTTGCTTGAAGTCTCTTTGCTGGTGAGAGGTGGGTCAGAAACTGAACCCAGGTGTAGATGATTCTCAATCCTGCTCTCTCTTTGTAATACCAATGCATCTGACTGTATGCACTTCCAGCGCTGGCCTCCTGGGATTGAAGCCTTCTGCTCCTTGGCTACTTTTCAGTAAAGTCTAAAGTTTAGTTACTAGTAATAACCCAATGTTAGAAAGTAAGGATTTGCTTCTTCTGCTGACCTGGTCCCTCCTGTACTTCCTGAGGAGGGGAAAGATAATCCCCACCAGAATTATGAGGCTTTGCTTCCATTCCCAAAAGGTGGCTTTGGTTGCTCTGGTTCTTATAACTCTTTTCCTCAAGGATATTGGGATATGTTTTCCGGGGCCTGGAGGACATTCGTGTGAAGCCACATGGTGCCTGAGGGCCATGACCCAAGGGCAGGGGCTGCTCTGGACAGTGAGATAGAGATGGACTGGGCAGGTTAAGGACCTGGGAGAGACAGCTGGGCGGGATCATGTTGGGAGCAAAAGCAAGAAGTTCAAGGTAGGCCAGACCAGAAGTATTCTAGACAGGAGCCAGGGGATTTTACAGGTTGCAGCCTATGGTAGGGATCAATTAGCCTTGCTCAGAAGAATATAGACCTGGGTTAGACCAAGAAAAAAAAAATTAGTACCTTCTGAGATACCAAGAGCAAAAAGCAGTTATAACCAAAAGCTAACAGAAACCCAGAATGTTTAGGAAGAAGATCGTGGATGCTGAACAGCTGAGAAGAGTTTTGTCATGTTGGGAAACTTCTGCTTCCTTTTATCTCCTAGCGTTCCTCCTGCAATGCTTTTACCCTGCACTCTATGAGGCTTCTGATGTATCCTAAAGCAGGGTGAATTTTCCACAGCACTTCCCACCCAGCAACTCTGCAGGGCCCAGGTAATGCCCTGAAAGGTGCGAGTGACCCTATATATATATATTTTTTTGCGTTACGCGGGCCTCTCACTGTTGTGGCCTCTCCCGTTGCGGAGCACAGGCTCCGGATGCGCAGGCTCAGCGGCCATGGCTCACGGGCCCAGCCGCTCCGCGGCATGTGGGATCTTCCTGGACCGGGGCCCGAACCTGTGTCCCCTGCATCGGCAGGTGGGCTCTCAACCACTGTGCCACCAGGGAAGCCTTACCCCATATTTTTTAATCATTCCTATTCCTGTGTCCTGAGCCTGCCCATTGGTCCCAGGGTCCTCCCACAGATCCTCCCAGGATCTGTGTCTCCCAGGACACCTCTCTGATTCTCATGACCAGAGGATACATAGTGGCCACTCTAACTGGCCAGAGTACTTAAGGTAGAGGTCCCCTTTAAGTCACCCCCTTAGAACTCTTGCTATTGGTTATTTAATTCATAAAAGGGACTCTCTAGTACCTATTGTGCAATAAGAATGATGGCATTTGTGGTTTGACACAACAGGAATTGTTTGAAGGGGTTTTTACAGATCTATTGGACAATAGCCATTTCCATTCCAATGACACTGCAGCATTTCTAAACAACAATTATTTGGGGCAGGATTTCAGAACTGTACTCTATAGATCCAAAGTGAGTTTGACTTGTATATAGGAGTGATTCTTTTTTAAATGCCCTTGAAATGTTTCATTTAAACTTAAAAATTAAGGGACATCCTTTTCCACAGAAGTCTTTCTATTTTATGGCTCTGTGTAGATGCTAGGGTAGGAAAGAAGAAAAGTCTTATGGTCAAAGAATGTAGAATCCTGGGCCAGGGGTGGAGGAATGTCTATTTCTTGGCCTTATGTGTTCCTGAGCCTCAGAAATATAGAAAGATTGGTAGGCCTATTGGAGCTTGATATAATGACTAATGGGATATAATTTTAGTTTAGGATTTGGAAGTTCCAAATTTATTAAAAATGTACAAATAGTAATAATAATAATAACAATGACAATAATGGCTTTCTTCTGTTTATTGGGTGCTAATTATGTGTCAGGCTCTATGTTAAGGAGTGCTTCACATATGCTAACTTATTAAATCTTCAACAAATTTATTAAAAGGTAGTTGAAGGGGCACATTCAGTGCCCAGAGCTTGGTTTCTAAACACCCATCTTCAATAAAGGGAATAATTTTCTAAGGCTAGGACAGGGAAAACTTTAAGATGAGTGTGAACATCATGTAGTATGAGAAAGTAAGGAAGTGCTCACAAAACAAAAGCAAAAGGATGGGGCATGTCAAAGGGGCACAGGAGGCAAAAGCTGCAAGAGCTCCTTTTTCTTGGTCGAGCCGCACAGCTTGCAGGATCTTAGTTCCCTCATCAGGGGTTGAACCGGCGCCCCCCCGGCAGTGAAAGCACCGAGTTCTAACCATCGGACCATCAGGGAATTCCCGAAAGAGCTTCTAATAGCCAAATTTGGAACCCTCTGAGCAATAAAATAAATAAGTCAGATAGTATTGAGTTATAATCCAAAGTATAAAATAAATATACATGAATGTATGTTAATATAAATAAATGATTGAATAAATAAACAAACCTGAAAAGAGGCACATCTTCCTTACTGAAGAATTCAAAATAATGTACATTAGTACTCCTATCTCTAGGAGTAAGAGCTTAACCCCCCCACCCCTCCCCACTTAGGGTGGCCTAGACTTGATGGCTCACTTCCAAGGAACAGAGTACAGAAAAAGAAAAATAATGCAGTAAATTTACAGGGGAGAAGTCTGGCAAACACCACTATAGGCAAGTGATGAAGTAACCTTTGCCAGTGATATCATGCCGAAGTCATGTACCCCTGATACTGATGTGATGATAAGGGCACTTCATCTCCATGATAGTCTATCCAAAAACCCATAACCCCATTCTAATCATGAGAGAAACATCAGACAACCCAGATTGGGGGACATTCTATAGAGCAGCTGGCCTGTCTTCTTCAAGACTGTCAAGATCGTGAAAAACAAGGAAAGCCTAAGAAACAGTTACAGACCAGAGGAGACCAAGGAGATATGACAACTAAATGCAATGTGGTACTCTAGATTGGGTCCTGGAACAGAAGAGGACGTTAACGGGAAAACTGGTGAAATCCAAATAAAGTCTGGATTTTAATTAATAGTAATGTATCAAGATCAGCTTTATAGTTTTTACACACGTACCTTGATAATGTAAGATGTTAAGAAAGGAGGAAACAGTGTGTGGTTGTTGTGGGAACTCTCTGTACTATCTTTGCAGCTTTTCTGTAAATCTAAAAATTTTCTAAAATAAAAAGTTTACTAAGATAGGTAAATGAATGAATAAATAGGTGAATAAATAGTCAAAAGTTTAAAGAAATACAGGCTTATTTTTTTAAAAAAAATCAGAGTATTGTAGAAAATGAAAAGTAAAAATTCCTCTCCTCTCTGAGTAGGAACTCCAAGCCCACCCCATTGCAATCCCAGAGGTAAATATAGTTTAACAATTGGTATAAATTTTTCCAGATGTCTGCTATGATCTCTATGTGCATACTTTAAAAATGTGTAACTGGAATCTTGCTTTTCATTCTGTCCCATGATTTATTTTTTTTCTACTAAATACAAAACCATGGAATTAGCTTCAAGACAGATTGTAATGATTTTCCAGGTGACTTTTAAATATTCATGAGAGTATTGCTTCCACAGAGGCATTAGCTATCAAGTCTATATCTTACCTAATTTTTAAGCCTTTTAGATGTACTTCTTGTAGATATCTTAGGCCTTTCTAAATTTTAGTCATATTACCCAAGATTATTACCTGCTCTGCTCTAAAAATAGTATTTGGTAATCATGGACTTTTAAGAAACAAAGGCTAAGAAAATAAAGTTATTAATGATTTAAAAAAATAGAAATAGGAAAGATGTTGCTAGTTGACTACATTTATGTCATAACTGTAGATGGATGCTAACTGAAGTTGTTAATGATAGAAGCTGAATATATTTCTGTATATATGTGTGTATGTGTGTGTGTATGTATGTATATGTATATGTGTGTGTATAATTTTAAAGCATTACTTTACTGCTGCCTCAGGTAGGATAAGAATAATAATCTCTGAGCTCAGAGCCAGAGAAATTACTGATCTGAATAAGATTTTCTTTATTTTTACCCTTCTTTTTAACGCAGCCACAGCTGGGACTTGAGCATGGTTCTGTCTTAGCATCTTGCTGCTCTGCCTCCACCCTCACTGGGTAGCCTTGCTGTAGAAGCTGTAGAGGGTTACACAGCCATGGGCAGTGGTTCCTGTGCAACCTTGGGGAAGTGTGTGTGTGTGTGTGTGTGTGTGTGTGTGTGTGTGTGTGTGTGTGTGTTGTAGGGGAATTTTCAGCATGCTCCTCAGGCCTTTTCCTATCATATGTCTGTCCCATTTCCAGCCCACATTGTAACAGTCCTTCACTGGTCAGCCTCACTGTGCCATTCCCAACCTCCCATTTCTCAACTAATGGCTGCTATATCCTGCAGAGAAAAGAGAAGATTAATGATAGGAATCTCTCCCATGTCCTACCTGCTTAATACAAATCTATAAGCTGGTACACCCCCCTTTTACCTACCTTCTCTTCCTGCTTTTACAGGAAGAGGCAAAATATTGTTAAAAGCATGGATTTTGGAGTCAGAAACAAAGCTACCTGTTCTCTGTTCTGCCAGTGTAGCTGTGTGACCTTGAGCACTTTACTTAAAACTTTCCACACTCAATTCCCCATTCTCTGAAATGGGCATAATTACAGTACCCATTTGGTAGTATTAGAAGATAATGCAGGAGAAGCCTCTTTAGCCTGGTGTCTGGCACAGTAAGTACCTGGCGTGGTAAATGGCAATTGTAACTTCTTTCTCTTCAGAAGAGATCCATCTTCCAGGGCTCACCCAGATCTTAAACTGCCCCTATTGCTCCGACTCCTTCCTCTATCTATAAATATGGTCAAGTCGCTTCTTGGTTAAAAGTAAACAAGAACCAAAAAACCCCTCCTTTGATCCTGCTTTTATTTTCTATTGTTGTTCTATTTCCCTTTTCTCACTGCCATGCTTTTTAACAGAGACGGATACCCTGCTTCACTTTACATTAGCTCCTGGCCTAAAGTAATCTGGATCCCATGCCCCTTATGCAGAAACTGTTCTCACTCAGGTCACCAGTGAGACCCCTGGAAGTGGACATTGGCTTTTGCTCACTTTGCGTGCTTTCCCCTTCTGGTACTGGTGTGCCATCTTGGGAACTGCCTTCCTCTGTGGACCTTGGTGTAACTGTCAGTTCAGGTGCCCTGCTCTCTCTCAGCCCGAGGGGTGGACACAAGACCCCAAGCCAGGCCAAACGGATAAGCAAGTCAGGGGAATTGTAGACGGTGGCATTTCCTTCCTGCTACCCCGATCCCCCTGGACATTCTTGTTCCCCGTCTTTTCTATGGACAAATTCTTCAGTTTTTCCTTGGAGTCTGTATTCTTCCTCATATTCTTTCAATACATTTCTTTTTGCTGACATGAGATAGTTGGTTCTATTTCTTACAGCAAAATAACCCAAACTGATACAGGTTCTTTGAAGCGTCTTTGATAACTCACATGTAGTTAGTGCCTCCCACCTCCCTTCGTCCTTGAACCTAGCATATGTCCCCAGTAAAGTTCATATTACTTTACTAGTTTGGAATACATGATTTACAATCATGTATCCATATATTTCTCTTTCCCACTAAAATGTGAAGTTCTTGAGGAAAAGGGCCATATTTTATTCGTCTATGTATTTTCAGATCCTAGCATTGTAAGAGCTCTTAGCATATAGTCATTGTTCCCAACAAATATATGTTGACATATGTAGTGTTACTAAAAAAGTAAAAATACCACTATGTGATTCACCCAAGGAGTAAGTTTCTTTTAGGGGATGAGAGCAAATTAATGAGTCTCTCCTGTTATAAATTTAGGACAAAATTTTAGCCTCACTTTGTAACGTAATTGGACCTCTCTAGTGGAGAAACTAGGTCACGGTACAGTTGTAGTGCTGGGAAAGTGAAATTTACAGGCATTTAAAAAGCTGGTATGAGTTTCTGTATATAAAAGCTCAGCCAACCATGTCTGTTTTAGGATACTATTTTAGCTAGATATATTATTACTTTGTATGAAATTGTTCTTTTCCCCCATATCTATAAATGTTTATCTGAGTTGAGGTTAGATTTACTGCAAGTGAAAACTCTTAGAGAAATAGCCAGAAAGTCAGAAATATTTGTGAGTCCTTACTGTGGACTGGTGTTTTAAGAATTTAGAGACAGAATTACTGGTTGGAGAACAATCTTACAGCATGAAATAAAATCATAGCTGCTGCTAGCCCATATGGCACCTTTATGCAATTTAGAAAAAGATATCCCTTCCTCAAAACACTTTACTTCCACGTTTAGGGAACTTGTCACCATATAGTGATTTTTATGGAATAGGGTGCTTTCCTGCCGTCTTCCGGAAAACCACACTAATAAATATGCAAATCTTGATATTTGTGATGTGAATGGCCCCCCTAGAAGTGGTGCCCTTGTTTAATGCGCAGCCTGCATTGTGGTATATATAGCAGCCTTAGCTATGGGATTGTATTTAGCAGTTTCTCCTTGTATGCAGTTTTGCTACCAATTACTTATTGTCCAAAAGGTGGTGAAAGTTTGCAGAGGAAAAACAAAAAGTCTCAGCTATACTGAGGGGGAGAAGAAGCTGACTTTGGGCATAGCCAGGCGACTCTCAGACCATCCATTTTCTCCTGCAGAACTGAATCAGAGCACCGAAGAGTGCTATATTTAGACTGTTGCTTACCTGGCTTGAAAAGTATCACAGCCTCAAGGGTTCTGAAACATCCTGTGCATTAGCTATGGCTCCACAAAGGGTGCGCCTTCAGTTGCCAACTTCCTGTTCTAGGACTCTGAGACAGATTTCCAAGTATAAATTTTAGGTTTATGGTAAAGCACTACAAATTATGGCCACCACTTGATCTTTGCCACTTCTTACATTCCCTTGCTGTAGAATTTAGAATTCCTGTTCTTAGGCAAATCCTGCAGTTAATGCTCCACATATGAAGCCAGGGAACTATTTGTTCCTTGAATAAAAATGAACATTTGCTTATTTTCTCATAAAGAATGAAGTTTTGGATCTAAAATAATTTGGATATACTTTGTATCCTGTTTTTTTTTCCCTCTAGGTTTGTTCTCTGACATGTGTTTTGGGTAGGGGCCTGGGATGCAGTGAGCCATAGCAGTTTACTTTAGGTATATTCTGGCTTTTAACCTCCCAAGAGGACCAGCATAACAGGAGAACCATGGTCCCAATAAAGCTGGGAGGTGAACAGAACATTTTGAGGATAGATACAGGCTGTAGGAGAGCCTGTTTACTTTGGAGCTGGAGTGATGGGTGGGGTTCCCGAGGGGACAGTGGAAAGGGAGAAAAGCTGTGAGATGTGAGTGAGATGGGGAGATGCCTGGGCCAGTTTGTAAAGCCCACTGGGTAAGGATCAATGATCATACAGGCTGTATTTTCAGTGGTGACCAGGGATGGTAGAGATTTGAATTGGCCTGGGACTGCTTTAACATTGCATCAGAGCAGACACCTGCTGAGGCCCAAGGTGCAGAGAAGGTCTAGAAAAACAGCAGCTGGCAGGCCAGCCCTGAAGGTAGGGTTGGCTCAGGGACTGTCCCTGGATGGATGGAGGCTTCCTTCCTGCCAGTAGCTCCACTGACACTCACTGGATTCTAAGTGCTGGGTAGGATTAAAAGGGCCCTTGCTTCCATAGAGCTGCTAAGAGGAGACACACATAACAACTATAAAAAAAGGAAGAATGAACTGAATGCTGCAACAGAGTCTCTGAACAGACAAAATCCTAAAGGAATGCAGCATAAGGAGCAATTTATCCTCCTGAGAGGAGCTTTCTCCAAGAAGGTGGCCTTACATTTTTTTTTTTCTTTTTTTTTGACCACGCCATGCAGCATGTGGGATCTTAGTTCCCCAGCCAGGGATCGAACCCATGCCCCCTGTGTTGGAAGCATGGAATCTTAACCACTGGACCGCCAGGGAAGTCCAAGAAAGTGATTGTTAAAAATGAACATCTTTCTGTTTGTTTCTGATTTTTCAAGGAAAACATGCTCATTTTAGAAAAATGGAAGTATAAAATACATACAAGAATCAGAAAAAGAAAAGGTGTACTTTAAAAAACTTTTTATTTTGAAATAAACCTAGATTTATAAGAGTAGCAAAGATAGTACGAATGTCCCCATATAACTTTTACCCAGCTTCCTCTAGTGTTACCCTCTGACATAACCATGATATATTTATCAAGACCAAGAAATTAGCATTGATACACTACTATTAACCAAACACTTCTTTTCCTCCAGATTTTCCTGTTTTTTCCATAAATGCCCCTTTTCTGTTCCAGGATCTGATCCAAGACCCCACATTGCATTAAGTCATCACATCTCTTTAGTCTCCTCTAGTCTGTGACAGTTTCTCTGTCTCTGCTTGTCTTTTGTGACCTTGATACTTTTGAAGACTAGTCAGGTATTTTCTAAAATGTCCCTCACTTTTAGTCTGGCTGGTGTTTTCACCTGAATAAAACTAAGATTATGAATTTGGGGGAGAACACCACAGAAGTGATGTCCCCTTCTCATCATGTAAATCAGATTATCAGGTATCTCATGGTAACTGCACAACTGATTGCTGGTGATTTTAACTTTGATCACATGGTTAAGGTCGTGGTTGCCAGTAAAGTTACTGTTTCTTCCTTTCCATTCACTATGCCTCAGAAGCAAGTCTCTTAAGTTCAGCCACACTCAAGATGAAGGGACTTGAGCTTCATCTCTTGGAGGGAGGTCTGTCAAAGGATCTGTGGGCATCTGTTAAAAGCATCACAGTCGGGGGCTTCCCTGGTGGTGCAGTGGTTGGGAGTCCGCCTGCCGATGCGGGGGGACACGGATTCGTGTCCCAGTCCGGGAAGATCCCACGTGCCGCGGAGCGGCTGGGCCCGTGAGCCATGGCCGCTGAGCCTGCGCGTCCGGAGCCTGTGCTCCGCAACGGGAGAGGCCGCAACAGTGAGAGCCCCGCG
>NW_006775731.1:529193-534980 GCF_000442215.2 Lipotes vexillifer
TTTATTAATTGGAATTTTTGGTAAGGAATATCACTGTTGCCTTTTTTTCATTATTCAAGCATTTATTTATATCAGTATAGACTCATGGATGTTTATTTTATACTTTAGGTTATAATTCAATACCATGGTTGTTTGTTACATTGCTCAAATTGTTTCAGCTTTGGCCATTGAATATATATTTTTGAGAAGCTGGGGAAGGTCATCGCAGGCTGAGAAGAGTGTGAGTAATGATCTGGTAGGGAAAGAACCTGGTGGGATCAGGGAATGGAGGTTAGGCTCTGCTATACATGGCAGAGGATGAAGGGAATCGGGGTGAGAAACACCAGCCAGGAGGCCAGTGAGGCCAGCACTGGAAAGAAGGCAGGAAACAGACTAGTTGGCAGCTATTTCAAAGTACAGTAACTAATGAATCGCTGGACCTTTGAAAGGGACGCCATCTAGAGTTTTGTTTTGGATTCTGCTGGGTAAAGTGTGATGTGAGAGACTAATTAGAGTTTTCTTCATTGCTTCTGAAATCTTTCTCCTTTCTGTAGGGGATATTTCCAACTGCAGTTGTAATAAGGATTGGGTTCTTATTGGTTTTTATTAAGTTTTACACTTTATATGGCTCAATCTCAACAGAGACCAGGGCTCACTTAAGCTACTGGGAAAAGCATTTGATTTCTGCTTGTTCATGTGTTATCTTTGATGGCTCTTTCCCATTCATTAGGGCCAGTGGGGCGCTTCTGTGCTTCAATGCTTAAAAAAGTTCGATTCCTTTTGGCCAGGCTTGTCTTTGAATTTCACGTCAGTAGGGGGCTTTGCTGTTGGCTGGCTGCAGGAACTTGGGCAAGTCTTTTCTCTCTGAGGTTACCTTTCTTCAGCACTGAAAAGGAAATAATTTGCTTACCTTACAGGTTTGTTGTGAGAGATAGATAAGATGCTTGATTTAAAAAAAAAATCAACCAGCATAGTGCTTGGCCTGTTGTACTCAGTAAATGCTCTGAGAATCAGACTAGAATTGAGAGGGTCCTTGAGGGATTATCTAGTCCATCCCTCTGCCTGGGGACCAGTGTGTGCCCCCAGCATTCAGGTTAAAGTTTCGTATTTTCTTTTCTAATATTTCTAGACATGTGGACTCTACATTCATCTTCAGCAGTGGTGAAAACATTTATTAATTACCTCCTATATGTTGTATTATATGGCGTGTGTGCATTACAAAGATGAATTAGATAGGTCTTGGGCACCAACAAGTTACAATATTGTAGGGGACACAGCTGTGTAGACAGTATTAAAATTCAGTACATTAAGTGCTATACTAGGGGTATGAACAAAGTAATGTGTGGGTGCAGTGTGAGAGAAACGAATGAATTCTGGCAGACTTGAGAAAAGCTTCAGGGAGAAGTTGATATTTGAGCTGGGCTTCTATCCAAAATAGGAACTTACCAGGAAAAGGTATGTGTGTGCACATGCTTGTGTGTGTGTGTGTGTGTGTGTGTGTGTGTGTGTTTGGGGAAGAGAGGGAATAAACAGGTGATGGTGGTGTTCCAGGTAGGGTGGAGAGCACATGCAAAGGCATGGAAGCAGGAACAAACATGGCATGTACCAGTTTAATGTGACCCAGGCGTAAAGTGAGTAGATGGCTGGTTGGGGCAGGTCAATCACAGAGAGGTAGGAAATGGGACTGGAGGTATTTTCAACTTTTTTTTCATTTGGACCATGTCCCCTGCTCTCCATTCCGATACTTTCCGTTTCCTGTCTTACCCCCACCTCCCAATGACATGTAGAAATTTCAAGGGAAAAGAGATAAGATTTTCACTTCAAAGAAAAAGTGAAAAGGGGGCTTTTTGAATCATTTCCCTCAATTTATATTTCAGAAGTCCCAATTGGGAAAATGACTTTTCTAGATGATAATCAATGACACAAACAACAAATTATGACAGGCACATTGGTGTCCCAGATTGTTTCCCATTCATTTGTTGCTAAGTGGTAGATTTAGGTTGCCAGAGATGCTCGGACTCTGGCATCAGGTGTTTAAATTATAAGTAGAATTAATGATAGAATTATAAGGAATAATAGAACCAGGGAACAGCTTAGAAATCATCTAGATTCTAGGACAAACTCCATACTTCACGGATGCAGACACTCAAAATGTCCAAGTCACGCGCTCTCATTATCGCAGGAACCCAGCTAAGGTTTGCCTCAAGTCTCCGGGCTGGACTCCCTGCCCGCCTGGCATGTGGCTCTGCTGCGGGTGACTGGATGCAGCACTGCATTCCCCTCCCCTGATTGCTTCCAGCTGCTCTGATCTCTCCCTTGATTGTGGAAGCTACAAGGTGGCAGTACCTGTGTCAAATGAGTCATCTCAGGACAGTAGAGTGGGTTATCTAATGATGAAGTCATGGGACAGTAGGGAGAGAGGTTCTCTAGGTGCTAGTCTTCTGCAGCTCAGTAGGCATTTCCATGCTGCTTCTTCATCCTGGGACCTAGCCTTTCCCTTTTGTAGAGCACTCACATGAACACCGCCATCAAGAGGGTCTAATGTCTCACCAGGACTTACTGATGACCCCAGGACCTGTTGAGCCTTCTTTTGAAAGCAACCATATAATGTGCGCCGTTTATGGTCAGTTAACCCTCTTGACTACTGATTCCAATCCTTTCCCACCTCCTCTGAACAGCTTCCTCCAGCTGCCCTGGCTCTCATGGACTCTACTCTCTTCTGTGATCTCCCGTGGGGGCTACCCCTGGGACACCTGTACCCAGGACAACTGTCAGGAGGGCCTCTGGGCCATCAGTAATCCTCCTGGTCAGCCTTTCCCCTGTCTTCTCAGAACCAGTCCAAACTTTTCCCTCATGCCCCTCAACTTCACCAAGAAGTGGTTGATCATTGGGTAAGAACTCCTCAGCTTCCACACCCAGGCTTGCCTACCACTATTTGCACTCACTGTTTCCTCCTTCCTCAGGGTAGAGGTGTCCCTGCCCTGTCTGCAGTTAGTCTACCCCTACCCGCTTCCCGGGGCCCTTGCCCACTGATCACCCCCTGTCTATTTCCTCTATCTTCAAACCTCTCTTTCTTTGTTGACTCTTCCTCTTAGGACAACAGTCCCCAACGTTTTTGGCACCAGGGACCAGTTTTGTGAAAGACAATTTTTCCACGGACCGCGGGTAGGGGGAAATGGTTTTGGGATGATTCAAGCACATCACACTTATTGTGCACTTTATTTCTATTATTATTACATTGTAATATATAATGAAATAATTTTACAGCTCACCATAATGCAGAATCAGTGGGAACCCTGAGCTTGTTTACCTGCAACTAGATGGTCCCAGCTGGGGGTATTGGGAGACAGTGACACCCGAAGTTTGTTGCTTATGTCCAGTCTAATTCGTAAGATGCAGCCTAATTGTCACTTGCCACTCACTGGTAGGGTTTTGTTATGAGTCTGCAAGCAATTGATTTATTATGGTCTCTGTGCAGTCAAACCTCTCTGCTAGTGATAATCTGTATTTGCAGCCACTCCCCCGTGCTAGCATCACTGCCTCAGCTCCATCTCAGATCATAAGGCATTAGATTCTCATAAGGAACGTGCGACCTAGTTCTCTTGCGTGTGCAGTTTACAGCAGGGTTTATGCTCCTATGAGAATCTAATGCCGCCGCTGATCTGACAGGAGGTGGAGCTCAGGTGGTAATGTGAGCGATGGGGAGCGTCTGTAAATACAGATGAAGCTTGGCTCGCTCACCCACCACTCACCTCCTGCTGTGCGGCCTGGGTCCTAACAGGCCACGGACTGGTACTGGTGGGTTGGAGACCCCTGCCTTAGCATATAAAAACCCTCAAAGTCTCTCCCATTAAAAGAAACAGACATGAGCAAAACCACACACAACGAACAACGATCCATTGGTCCTGGCCTCGCCCTGCCATCCTACCCTTCCTTGGTTGCCCCCCTCCATGAAGAGCTACCTCTGCTCAGCCCTTATGCCATCACCGCACATCCTGCTCCTGCCATTTGCAGTGGCCTGATGACTGATCACCAGACTTTGTTATTTTATTTGCTAACAAGTCTTTCTTCAGTTAGAACACAGCACTTGAACTAACCTTGATGCCAGGGGTCCCCGGGAGTTAATTCTTTGTGGGGCAGTCCCTTCTGGGGTCAGAATCCTCTCTGGATGCGTTGTCAGACTGTGGGCTGATAGTCTGTGGCCGATTGTGACTGTGGGTTGAGTAGGGGGATGGCTGTGATCCTTGGCAGATACTCTCTGACTTCAGTCCAATGTCTTTAGAAAACCATTGTGAGAGCAAGACAATCTGTCCTGAGAATGAAGCCCTTTAATTTTTAGAATGTTGACTTTAACCGGCATCGCATATTTTATCTCTTGCTCTGTTTCTTTTCTAACTAGAGAGTGATATCTTTCTCTCTTTACATTTGGGTTAGAAAATGCTGTGTGTGTGTGTGTGTGTGTGTGTGTGTGTGTGTGTGTGTGTGTGTGGCGGGGTGCTGGGGAGTAGTGGTGGCAAAACTGTAGCAAGCATTTCTATTTACGTTTAGTCTGTTTAGTCAAAATGTTAATTATGAACATTGAGGTGTTTAAATCTCAAATTTGTCCCCTAGGAGAAAGAAAGGCTTGTGCAAGGTCATAGTGAAACTCAGAGGAGGCCAGGGGAAAGAAGTTCCAAGGCACACACCAGGGTGCTTTACAAACCAGCCTGACCTCCCTGAGTTCCGGAATAGGTCCTTGAAATGGGCCTGCGTGGTAGCCAAACATAAGGGCATTCTAAAATTCCCTGCAGTGGGCTGCTCCAACTCAAGCCATGAATAATTCAGAAGATCTTTTGGAAGCCCTCCTGGGAACAGCGGTCCCACTCCCCTGGGACAGGCTCTTTTGAATGAGAAGGCCTAGCTACTTCTTCTGACTTTCACCTGGGAATTTCTTTCCTGTCCCACTAAGTCCACAGATCAACAGGGCCTCCAAAACCGAGATCAGTGTCATCAGTTTGTCACCTGGAGTCTTATCTCAGAGCCTGATAAGACATGCATGTTTACATCAGTGACTTGAAGTTTGGGTTAAGGATATGAAGTGGTCACAAGTATTATGTTCATGGAATTAAGTGGTCGAAAACTCCATCTCCTTGCTTGTTTGTTTTTAAAATTATTAATTACTCAGGAGCTATGAACACAAGTGTTATTAGTTATTATTTATTATGAAGATCAGATCTTTCTTTCTCTTTACCTTGAACTAAAGTGAACAGCTTTTTCTTTTTCTTGTGTTTATTAAAAGTTGACTGCTGATTCCAATATCTTCTTGTGTATTTTTGTTGTATTTTTAAACAGGAATGGATTACCATCAACCGTTTAATTTTCTCCTCAATGACTGTACTACCGTTAGTATCCTGCTCTTTAAACCTTGCTTCTTATCCTACTTGAGCAAGCCTGTTTTTCTTCACAGGTGTGTAGAGTGGGGACAGGGATGAATTCCCAGCCAGCTGAGTGAGGTATGCATAGGAGTCTTTTGGGGGCTTCCCTTCTAATCTGACCAACCTGCTTTAAATACTTCAATCTCTACTATTTTTTTCTTTGCTACTTATGACTAAAAATGATCTAGTCCAATTTCACACCCCCGCCAAGTCACAATTTGCCTATAAGGAATGCCTCACAGACAACACATTTATTTTCAGGTAGCTTTGACCGCTGAAAAAGCCCAAGCCTCTTGTCCTCTAATTCCTTTCATTGATCCTAGCAGGGCCATACGAAACATGTTTAATATTTCTTCTAGAAATGTGAAGGCAGTTCTCATTTCTTTGTTTCCTC
>NW_006775731.1:534990-550179 GCF_000442215.2 Lipotes vexillifer
TCTTTCCCTTTCTTTTCTAGGCTGAACTTTCTCAGTTTCTGTGTTGTAGTCTGTTAACGTCCCTGATTGCTTTCCTCTGAGCAGGCAGGGGCTATGTTTATATTAACAAATGGTATGCAGGACTAAACCTCACCCACTGCAGTGTGAGGCAGGACTGTCATCCCATTTTATCTTTATACTGTTCGTTTAAGATCACATTAGCTTATTTTCGCTAATTCAACAGTAATTTATTAGCTGCCTCCCATGTGGTAGACATTGTATTAGGTGCCTGGGTGCTGAGAATATGTATAAATGCTGTCCGGAAGCAAACAGACTAGGAAAGAAGGACAGAGGGAGAGAGCAAGCAAAAATACTTAACTGGAAAGTAAATATGATGAGTATTACCTTAGGAGAAGTACAGAGTGGTGTGGGCATAAATAGTTGGGGGACATTTTGTAACCACAGGGTTAGGGAGGGCCTCCTAGAGGAAAGACTTTAAAGCAGGGCCCTAAAGGAATTGGGCTAGAGATTAGGGGGAAGAGAGAGGTAGAGCTGTCGGAAGGAGGGGAATGTACCAGGCAGAAGGAAGAACGTATGCAAAGGCCTAGAGGTGAGAAGGAACTGAAAGTAGTAAAATCTGACTGAAGGTTAGACTATAAAGAAGAGAAGGCAGAGCTGAAGTAGGAGATAGAGGTAGTGCCCACACTGTAGGTTCCTTAAAAGCTAATCAGTCAGCACATGTTTGAGTATATACTATGTGCCAGGCACTTCTCTGGTCCCTGGAGTCATGGCAGTTAAGAAAACAGACCAAAAAAAAAAATCCCTTCCCTCACGGTATGTACAGTTTAGTGGTATTAAGAAGTTAAAAAGCCTTATCAAAGAATTTGAACTTTAAGGGCAAGGGGAAGCCACTGAAAGGGTTAAGTGGAGGAGTGATGTGGTTAGAATTATGCTGTTTTAAAGTTAGGCGTATGATTTCACCCACTGGGGGGCACTTTTGAGAATGAAAGTAATTATTAATAATTATGATAGAACAATAGGTGTAAACTGGGTAAAGCAAGCAAGAAAGATAGGCACCCTTTTAAAATATGGGCAAAAGACCAGAGAGAAGCAGGACTAAAGGCAGAGATTGGCTATTGCAGGGACCAAGGTGAAAGATAGCCAGGACTGGTTCCAAGATGTGCAGTGAGGTAGAAGGAAGTGCATGGGTGAGAAGCACTTAGAGGGAGAGACCTGTTGTCCAAAACAGGCAAAGCACAGGAAATGCAGGGTGGCACCAAAAGCCTTCTTCCAAACTGATTTAGAGCTCAGAAACCAGTAACCATTAGATAAGGTCATTAGATCTGTTACTGATCTCCTGTTGTCCTGTTATCTTGTCTACATCTTGACCAACTGAGTCAAAATTCTTGATGGAATCTATATAGGTATACACATCTATTATGTTTTTCTGAACTGTTTAGTAAAACTGTTTAAAAACAAATAATTTTAGGGATGGTTAGCCTCATAGAACTTGTTCATAGTGAATGGCCTCTTGATCCTGAGATTGTTGCTTCCTTTTGTTAATCAGGGGTCTCCAAAGAAACAGAACTGATAGGAGGTGTGTGTGTGTGTGTGTACACACACACACACACATATATACATACATATAAATATACATATATAGATATACATACCTATATATAGATAATTCTTATAGGAATTGGCTCACACAGCTACAGAAGCTGAGAAGTCACACGATCTGGTGTGTACAAGCAGGAGGAATAGGAAAGCTCATTGTGTGACTCAGTCTAGGTCCTAAGGCTTGAGAATTGGGGAGTCAGTGGTATAAGTGGCAGTCTGAGTCCAAATGTCCTTGAAACAGGAGCACTGATGTCTGAGGGCAGGAGAAGATGAATGTCCTAGCTCAAGCAGAGAGAGCAGTTTCGCCCTCCCTCTACCTTTTTGTTTTATTCAGTCCCTCAACAGATTGGATGATGTCCACCCATATTGCTAAGGACAGTTTTTTTTACTCGGTCTACTGATTCAAATGCTAATATCTTCCAGATATACCTGGAAAAAATGTTTTACTAGTTATCTGGGCATTCCTTAGCCCAGTCAAGTTGACACATAAAATTAACCATCACATGCACAATACATGTATAAGATTAGATGAAAGGATCTTTTCCTTGATAGGTGAGGGAGAGAACAATTCATTTTAAGCACCGAGTTTATCTGTTTAGTGGTTGACTTGCTCCAACTATAAATAACAATTCTTTTAGTTGTTCTCAATCCCTTTTTTCTTTTTCTTTAGGTGTGTAAGTTCCCTTTAAATCATAACTCCCTAGAGCAGCTTAACATCAGGCCAT
This sequence comes from Lipotes vexillifer, assembly GCF_000442215.2. Classification (NCBI taxonomy): domain Eukaryota; kingdom Metazoa; phylum Chordata; class Mammalia; order Artiodactyla; family Lipotidae; genus Lipotes; species Lipotes vexillifer. Next base: position 537,315 of record NW_006775731.1, read on the forward strand.
TGCATGACCATTATTTCTAAGCCAGTATGTTTTGCTCCACTTTGGCCACAGAGAATGTGATGCATGGCATTTTCAGGGCAGGGTCAGAAGTTCTGAAATATTGCTATCCATCAAGAGAGGAACTAGTAAAAGACTGAAGGACTGTGGAAAACTCAGCACAAACCAGAAACTGCTGTTAGAGAAGCAAGTTGGTACTTACCCTCAGGGGAGAAGCATCACTTTCACGCAGAAGGGAGGGACTTTCTTGGTCCCTGACCACCATAACTTTGTGGCTTATAAAGATGATACTATTGATCTGGTGGTGGTGTTCTAGGTTCTTATGAGGAATGCTTATAAAAGTTGTTGCTGAACATGCTAGATATGCAAAATGCTATTTAAATGCTTAATTACTAGAAGTGAACCCAAATAATGACTGAGTTTGATTTCCTACAGACTAGAACTGCTGCTCCCGATGCATGACCATTAGCAGAGTTCTGCACTGTCTCTAATTGCACAGTCCTGAGGCTTAGCCATAAATAACTTACTGATCGATCAGGGAGGAAACCACAGGCCCTATTAGTGCTGGTGAAATGGAAGGTCTAACTTTCGTGAAAGAAATCTTTTACTTTACTGTTAAATGATGGGGAGAAAGGAAGATAGTCTCTTAAAGCTGAAATATATTACTCTTATAAAGGCTCTCAAAATGTAAACAAACGAGTAAGTGGTTAAAGGTCTGTTTGGGGTTTGTATTTTCTAGGTTTACTGGCATGCAGAGACTGGGGCAGGTTTTATTACCGGAGGGACCTGCTTCATTCCCTGTGTACAATCCATTCCGTGATTGCATCCCTTTTCCTTGTGCAGGAGGAGAAGGAGTGACTCATGATGACTCCTGGTTTTAGTTTCAGTGAATTCCTGAAGGTGCAAAACTGAGTCAACAAATCGTCTCATTTAACTTCACTTTGGTTTATTTCTTTTGAGGGGATATATTTGCTAGTTTAAATATTAATATTGAAAAGTGGATTATACATTAAACTATAGCAAGAGAACTCCAGAAACATGAAAATTAACTAAGTCCTAGGAAAAAATGCTCATCTTGTTTTCTAGGACCTAAAAGATGTCATAAGCAAGACACATGAGCCATAATCCCTGCCTCTCCTTCCTTCCTGTCAACACAGTGTTTACTGAGCACTGACTTCATTCCTGGCACTATAGTGTGTTCTGGGGATAGAGAATCCACCCCCCCACCCCCCTTGTTGTTGCCTCTCCTTGAAGGGGTGACTAACAAACAAATTGCCTTAAGGGAGGATGCGTGTGTGCCTGAGGTGGCCAGCATGCTGGGGGAGCGGCTAACAGCCTGGATAGCGGGGGAGGCTTGTTATGCAAATTAAAATGGTCAGCATTTTGTAAATGCTGTTTATTAACATTTTTCTTTTACTTTTGATGGGTCCTTTGTGGATTTCTATGATGGTAGAGGAGTTCTGAGTCACTATTGAAGATTTCTGTAAAGAAATACAGCATTGCCAGGCAGAGGAGGGGGCGTTTTAATTCAGTGAACCTTTGCACAGTACAAATTTACTGGATCAGATGTAGTGTTTGTAATGGGTAAACAGTACTAGCCATCCAAATCAAATGCCTTCACAGTGAACCCAGAAACTGTCACATTCTTTGCACTAGAGTAAAACTTCTTTATAATAAATGCATTTGTTAAAAATCATGTTTTTGGTTTTTGGACACTAGAGACAAAGTAGAGGAAATGGCAAGACTCGGATTTTTGGAATCAAGCATTTACTTGTTAAATTGACAAGAATTTTCCTGAACACAGTGGAAGGAGGGGTTAGGCATGCCCCAACAAGATTTTGTGTAGTTTGGAGGCTGTTTCTTATGAGAACACAGAATGATTAGAGGGAAGTGAAATGAGAGGTTGACGTGTTATTACTAATTGATGCCTGTTAAGTTTTAGGGGAAGATAAGAATGTTAGATGGACACTTTGGTAAAAATTCTGAGGGACTTTTCACTGTTTCAGTGTCTGATGGTTCTAGTTCTTTATAATATAAAATTTCATTTAAACCTTAAGGGTTTGTTGTTGTTGTTGTTGTAGCACTTCTAGAAACAGACCAAGCATCAGCTAGTTGTAAGTGTGCTTCTCCCTTGCACGTTGATGTAAAAGTCTGTATAGGAAGAAAAAGAAACCTTATTCCTTAATTATAGAAAATAGACTTGAAATGTGTGCAACCCATCTGGATTTAGATAGAACAACTATATATCCTGGTATCATAGTTATTCCTGGTTAAAGATGAGGGGTGATGAGAACAACTGTTTAATGGAACAGAGGACAGAGAGATTGCTACTGAGTGAGGTGAAAGGCTGAGAGAGAGCAATTTACAACTTTGTATAAGAAGCAGCACACTTCTTAGACTGGTGCTCAGTTTAACTCAGAGACATGTTTTGAGGGCCTGTGCTATTGGGACATGTGTTGGGACTATGCTGGGTATCCTGTATACAAAGATTGAGAGACATAGTCCATCAAGAAGCTCCTAGTATGGGTAGGAAAAGCACCAACCACAGCTCCACAGTAACTTATTGATACAGCGATCAGTTAATTTTGTCCAGGAGGTCACCTGAGAGGAGATGCTTGTGCTAAGAACAATTAGACATTTTCTAGTTAGAGAAATAATGGAAGGGTCTTCCAGACAAAGAGAAAAGGATGATAAAACCTTGGCCACAGAAGAGTCTGTAAGGCATTAGGGCCTTTGGCTCATTTGTCTAGCCCATAGGTACAAATCAGGGGGAAGAATGGGAGGCTGGAGTGGTAGATAGGAGCCCAATTGTGACGGGCCCACCTAAGATGTTTGGATGCTATCCTCTAGATCAGGGGTCCCCAATCCCCAGGCTGCGGACAGGTACTGGTCAGCGGCCTGTTAGGAGCCGGGCTGCACAGCAGGAGGTGAGCGTCAGGTAAGAGAGCGCAGCTTCATCTGCTGCTCCCGACCGCTCCCCATTGCTCGCATTACCACCTGAACCATTCCCCCACCCCGCCAACCAAGTCTGTGGAAAACTTGTCTTCCATGAAACCGGTTCCTGGTGCCAAAACTGTTGGATGACAGGGAGCCTTCATGATCCTCTGGCCACCAACATTTTATTATGAACAGTTTTAAGACATACAGCAAAGTTGAAAGAATTCTACAATGAGCACTTGTATAACTATCATTCAGATTGGTACTATAAACATTTTACTATACTTGTTTAATCACCTATCTATCCAACCATCCATCCCTTTGTAATCCATCAATCCATTTTATTTTTATGCATTTCAAAACAAATTACAGATTTCAGTACATTCCTCTCTGAATATTTCAACATGAATATCACTAACTAGAATTTGTTGTTTAAGGTATTTAATGTAAAATTATATTCTTTATAGGTTTTAAAGTATGAGAATAAGATAATCGATTTTATATTTATGAAATATAATGTGAAGAATCAATTGGAAGAGGGAAACAAATTAGAAACCTGCTTCAAAAATCTAAATGAGAGATGCTAAGAATGTGATGAAAGCCTGTAGTAGAAATGGAGAGGTACCAGTTAATTCAAGAGCCAGTCCAGAACTGGCGTCAATGGATCAGTTGACCAGCTGAATGTAGGGAGGGGAGGAGTGGAGGGCAAAGGCTGGGTTAGGGAAGTATAAAAAGTGAAATAGGGATCCAGGGTTTTCTAGTCTGGATAACTGGGTGTTTGATGATGGGATATGTAATACAGAGGGGAAAGGAGGTTTGGAAGTGGAACAAAAGATAAATTGAGGCCATCTCTCAAGGAGAGCATTCAGAATAAGTAGAGAACAGGGGCTAAGGTGACCACTCTGGGGAAAGCCAATATTTAAGGAACAAGAGGAAAATGCTGAGCCCACACGAGAGGCAGAGAGGAATAGTCAAAAGGCTAGGAAGGAAATCAAGCCTCAGATAGATAGACAGACAGACAGACAAAGGTTTATTATGTGTTTACTATATTCCAGGGTTCCTAAGTGGTTTATATTCATGGACTCATTGAATCCTCATAACAACCCTATTTTATAGATGAGGAAATAGGGGAACTCAGGGACAGAAATGTCAAGTAATTTGCTGAAGGTTTTGCAGTTAGTAAGTGGCAGAGCCAGTTTTAAACCTAAGTCATTCAGATTTGTCTTATCATGGTGGCCAAGGAAAGAGGGAATTTCCAGGAGACTGTAGTCAGAGGGTCACAGTCCTCCATGATCTGAACCCTAACCTACATTTCCAACTTTATCTTCTAATTACTCTTCACTTACTCGAGATTGGTCAACTTGAAATGCTCCATGTCTTTGACACAAGCTCAAACTCTTCTAGAGCTTCCCAAAGTGTTTTGTAGGCCACTAGTTCCATGAGATGCTCTGTGAAAAAAAGTGTCTTGTTGTCAAATAAGTTTGAGAAATGCTGCCAACTTTATTATCTTGGAAATTTGCGAGTTATGTTAGCCCATCAAAGGTATTGGGAAGTCCGGCAGTAAAGAACCTATTCTAACTTTGTCTATCAGTGCCTCCCAAACATATTTGAACTTATTTGACCTTGGGACCCATCCCTCTTTTCCTCATAGGAAATCTGTAAACTCCCCTCAGAACTAGAATTCTGAAACCCTCCTAGTGAAACAAGACTTTACTTTTCTTCAGGTGGTTTTAAGTGAGATACATGATGTAGCTTTATCTGCCTCTCACTCTTGATGGCCATGGAACACATTCTCCCCTGAAACATCGTTATTTGTGCCCTGCACTCCTCCCAGTGCCCTAGGAGAATGGCATCCTGGTCTATTTCATCTTAGGATCTTACATGGGACCTAGCACAGTGCCTTTCATACAGTCATTGTTCCATTAAAATCTATTTGTGGATAAATAAAATGCACAAAACACAGAGGAAATTAGTACTTTTTCTCTTAAAATAAAAGTTTTCTTTTAAAAGGACTTTTCTGTTCAAAACATGGATGCAAATTTGGACTCAAACCAGGCTTTTCTTTGAGAATAAGGAGAATGTATGTTTTGAGTTTCAGTTTTCATTTGAACTGTTTGCTCTTGGGTTCAGTTGAGGATTAAACTGAGGAAAGTAACATTTTGCTCATTTCTGTCCTAACTGCATAATGGGTTATACAGCGAGGTCTTGGAAACATCACTTTTCTCGAGCAATATCTGGTCTTGTCAGACTTGGATTTCTTAGTTAAATCAATGTGTACCTGTACCCTTTGAACTTCCTTACTGGTTTGATGTAATTATTTCTCTTGCTCATTCTGACTTACTGTTGGCAACAGTCCCACTGGTTTCATTGTTTCATTTGTGAGTCCTTATATGGACCTTAATCAAGTGTAATGTTGTGTCTGACCTTCCTCCTTTGAATTGTATAACACATTCAGCTATGCCCTGCTCTGTTTTCCCTGTGGGGATAGAAGAGAGACTTTTCTGATGCCCCCCCACTGTCTTTTCTGCATCATACAGCTCACAACACCCACATGTGGTTAAGTCATTTAGAAGTGTGTGTGTGTGTGTGTGTGTGTGTGTGTGTGGTGTGTCAGAGAGAGAGAGAGAGAGAGGGAGGATGTGTGTGTACAAGCCAGGGGAGTCACGCGGAGTGAGACAGACCAGTCATGAGCACAGGCAGTCACGGGAGCATGGAGATCCCTAGGAAGGGCCTGAGCATTAGGGTAAAATGGCTGCTTTCCTCCTACACATCAGCTACACCTGCATGCAAGTTTTGTTTCCTTATTCCTTAGCTGGATGTCCTACCCCTGGAGCAGGACACCAGAATCCTTGTGAGTTTAGAGGGCTCCGTAGGAGTTTTATTAGCTCACGTGCTTGTTTAACAGCCCCTGATAATCATAATTACTGTTTTAGAATGAGTCTGAAAATTTTTTTATGGAGAAGACAAACCCTACTTGGAGTATATTTTTATTTTCAGAGTCTCTTTAATGCCACAAAGAGCAAGTTTTTTGAATTTGCATATGTTCATGTGGCGATGGTACCTTGATAATCATCATTCAGAGAAACAACAGGCCTGGTGGCCACTTTACAGAAAGTTCTAAATTTATTATAGTAAATGATTTGAAATTTAGGAGGGGAAGAGAGACCCAAGAATCAGATCTGGCTCTGTATGATAAAAGAACATTGTGCTATCAAGAATAATTCTCATCATTTTCCATAGTGACATTATGGTATGCAATTAAAATGGCAATATTTTACACGGAGTGACAAAATTGTATTGTCATGACCACCATATCACAGAGAGAGAAAACTAACATTTAGCATCACTGTTAATAATACTGAAATATTTAGATCAAGCTTTAGAATTTTTTTAAAGAATGAACAACTGTTATGATGTCATCAAAATGGAAAGTGTTGCCAGGGGAAGAAAACACACTTTTGGCTGAATGCACAGGGAATGCTGGTGGTATTCATTAAGCATGAAATCATAAGAGGAACAGAATCTCCATCTCCATCCCCTTCCCTATGAAATATCTTCTGTGTTTTCAGTGCTCCCTTTGAAGTCAATATATCTTTGCTTTAATCCATTTTTAAAGCTTCCTTTGAAATCAGTGGGAGCTCATGCCTGGAAGAGAGGGAAGTGGCTGAGGACTGGACGCCTGCTGGGGAAGAGGGACCAGCCTAATCGTCACTGGAAAATAACATTTATTGACTGTCCTCATGTGCATGGTCTGTTAGGCTCCACACTAAAGTGACTTTGAAACTGGTCTGATTCATTTCTAATATTACAAAACTAATAAGATGACCGAAAACGGTAACTTCTTTTTAGGGCAGGGTTTTCGTTTCAAATGATTGGAGAAAAATGAATATTTTAAATGGAAATAATTCTTTTATCTTGACACTCTCACAAACACTGTTTCCCCTAAGTGAACTTTCCAGATAACTGAAACTAATAATTGTCTAATAGAGTAATTCCTTCAAGGACAATTGAAGAGTGTAGGATTATTTTCTCCTCTATGCAGTTACTTCAGACTGCTTGGCTTTAAAAAGAATTCTCGTTAAAAACTTTGGAGCAACGTAAAAGTAATTCATTTCTCGTTCTTCCTGCCTCTTCCTTTACGGCTGCCAGTTGCCCTCTGTAATATAGGTCATGTGTTCTCTGTTTCTATTCTGCTGTCTTACTTTTACATGGAGTTCCCTGAAGAAGGGCCCGGAGGCCTGAAGTAACTCTGTACCTTTCCTACAGGGTGAAACATAAAGATGGTCCCTTCTCTCATTTCCTTTTTTCTCTCCCTTTGTCTTTTCCTGCTCTTCATTCTCTGTTCCTCCTCTCCTTGGACCACCTGCCTCTTTTCCTTTCCCTTGTGATCCACCCCCATGATGTCAGCCCCATCTATGAGCGGGGTGGGGGGTGGGGGCTCTGTCAATATCTGGCCTGTGTACTTTGGTCACAGGCTTGAGCTTTGCATCTCCGATTGGATCTTGACCTGGATGCCTCTCGGGGCCTCAAACTCAATACTTCAAAGCTGAGCTCAGCAACTCCTGCCAAGATCTTCATTTTCAGTCCCTGTGAGTGGTATCACCTTCCAGCTAGGCTCCATCTAGCCTGAAAATCTGTCAATTGCCCTTGACAGTGTCTCCTTCCTATCACTCCACCTCTAATCATTTAGCAAATCCTGTCCTGTCTGCCTTGGGAGTCCAGGATCTGCTCCTTCTCCACTCCTCCCTGCCACTATCTCATCTGGTCCCTCAACACATCTTGCCAATGACAGCAACTGCCTTCTCTCTGGTCACTTCCTTATGCAAACTTGTCTTCACATGGTTGCAGCTTTTCTTCCTAAAGTTGGATGCTGGCCATGTCATTCTCAGACTTAAGAACCACCCCCCACCCCTTTGCCTCAGCTGAGCATGTAAAGTCTTTTGTAATCTGTCCTGACTCTCTAGCTCCTTTTCTATGTAGTAAGCCCATTGCTCCTGCCACTGAAAATGCTTCTTGATTCACCTGGCAAATGTCTGCATATCCTTCAAGAGTAGGTGGAGTGTCTTTTCTATGAAGCCTTCCCCAGTGTCTTCAGACACTCTCTTCCCCCTTCTTTGGGTTCCCACCCTCTCCTCTTTCGAGGTGACCTGTGATGATCTGTTTTTATGTGTCTCCTGCACCAGAATGAAAGTTCCTGGAGAGTGCAGTTTATAATTTGTTTCTCTGTCAACTCTCATCCCAATGCCTACCTCAGATCAGGTACAAATCAATAAATACTTGGTGAATGAAGATTCTGAGAAGTCTTTTTCACTTACATTGGGGCTTGAAGTTATTTTATGCTATTGAAGATGCTGGTTCAGACATTAAAATAATAAAACATTTTAACAGATTCTCCCTTCAAGAGGCGTATGTTAGAGAATATATAAAATTTTTTATCTCTTAGAAGGGAAGACAGTACCCATACCCTGAGGATGGTCCAGCAGAAGGACAGAAAGTTCCAGTCCATAGGGATGTCCTTAAGCCCTTGTACCATCTCCAGAATAACCTGTTGCTGGAGTCCTTGTTACATGAGAAAAATAAGCCCCTATCATTAAAACCACTTTTAGTCAGGTATGGAGAGAAGTCATCTGCTTCAGAGTTTCCACTCTCAAGATTTCTGAGAAGATTTCAGCTAAGAACCTCTAGTGAGAGAGTTTTTTCTTGGTGTTTTCAGCAAGACCTATAAATCAAACACATAAATCCTCAAAATCTTATTTAAAAAAAAATGATAGTACAGTGGGAGAAACATCCAGCCAAAGTACCTAACTTATGGTAAAAATGAGAAACTTTTTTTTCTTTTAAAGAAACATAGAAAATATAAATAAGGTCCCCTTACTTGGAGAAATTTGGTTTTAATTTCAACGATGTTTCTGAGCAATGGTAGAGATAGAAAATTGTCTAATTTAACAGTTGAGTGGGAGCATCTGACTTTATTAAATAAATACATAAAGTAGAAGTCTGTTTCAGTTTCATTGTTTGGGCGATTAAAGGAGAGGGAAAATAGGTAAGAGTGATCTGGGGACAGAGCACAGCCTGCATTAGAGGAAAGGCTGGGAGGGCGGAGTGAGTCCAAGAGAAGAGGAGGTTGTTCCCCTAGTTCCCCCCATAACGTCCTCTTTGAGGTCTCTACTTCCTCGTCCCTCCCTCCTTTCTAACTTACCTCATCTGGCCCAGACCATCCTCCAACGGCATGTCTATCCAAGGCACTTCAAGTTCTTCTCTCGCTGCTTTCTAATCACTCTCTTTCCCCAGCCTCTGCCTCCGCACCCTTACCTGCCCAGTGTCTATGGTCCCGCTTGCTGTGGGATCTCATCTCCTCTCTCCTCTCCCTAGGTGGATGAAATTTCTGCCTGCTCATCTGCAGCTCAGCAGAGTCCTAACTTACCTTTTGGTGTGTTATTTAACCCTCTGGGCCTCAGTATCCTCATCTGTGAAAAGAGGATTACTAACACATACCTCACAAGATTGTGAGTTGCCCAGCAGGTCCTCAACAAACATTCATTTCCCTTCCCTTCTTTGCTTTTTGCTGCTCTTTCCACTTTTTGCTGCTTCACTTCTGCTCTGCTGATACCAGTGCTTTCCATTCTTCTCACCAACTAAGCCATCAGCTGGGAATTTGTCTCTGGAATTCTGCCTGGAGTCTATGCCTGTGTCTGAGAGTAAGGGTTTCAGAGGGAGGCTCTGAGGTACGGACATCTGCACCAGCTGCAGAGTCAGACATCACAGATTCAGGTCCTTATCCCACCACGTACTACTGTATGAGCTTTGGGAAGGTTGCATATTCTCTTGGTGGCCTAGTTTCCTCATTTGTAATTTGGGGATAATAATTATTTCTGTTTCTAGGGTTATAGGAAGGATTAAATGAGCTACTTAATGTAAAGTGTTCAGTGTAATACCCAGCACATTGTAAGTGCTTACTAAATGTTATAGGTAACCTCAATGTAGAAAATTGTACTGTGCCTGGTGACCAATGGCATGATGTCCTCAATGCTTCATTATCTCATCTCGGAAGGAAAGCATGGCAGGATTCAAGTGGCAGTTACCAGGGCACATCCAGAGCAGGCCCTTGGTAGATGCTTGATGGGGTCCACTGTCTGTGGTGGGTGTGGGAGTGTGCACCAGCTTTGTTTTGTATGGGAAGGAAGCTGTATCAACAGGGAAGCAAATTCTTCATGGATTCTGACCTAAAGCCTCCTTCACTACACAGAACTCACCACCTCTCTGGGCTACAAGCAGCAAGTGTCCGTATATTGCTGATGGGAATCACCTGATGGGGGTGGAGATTACTTTTAACCTATTTCTGGGTGAGCTTAACAGCATAAATTAGTATTCATGCCTGAAAGACTTCATCATGAATCTTATGCCCAAATGTAGCTCAGCAAGTTTACTAGCTTTCTGATCGTCAGCTGTGTTGCTCTGCTCATGCCGTCTGTGAGTGTGCAAAAGAGAGGGAGAGAGAGGAAGGAGAGGTAGAAAGGAGAAGCGTGGGGGTGGGCAGGATGAGGGCAAGGGGATGGGGCTGGGGGAGAGATTGAGAGAGAATATTTATTTGAAGGTTTCACCTTCTGCTGGATTACATTCATATATAATTGGGGAGTTGGCCCCATAATTCAACAGTGTCACTGAAAATGAAGATGATACATTTCAACTGCATTTTTAAAGACAGAAATATATATGCTAGACTTTTAGATATACCACAGGGGGGATTTGGCTATATTCCAGAATGTCATTAAAGAGCAGAAAATATCTCTAGAATTCTAGCATCAGAGCTGGAAAAGATCTCAATTTAGCTTTTCATTTCCCAGAATCAGAAACTGAAGTATAATGATGCTAAGAGACTTTGCCAGAGCTCACCAGCTGATCAGAGGCAGAGCAGGGACTAGACACAATTCTGCTGACTGGTATTCTGAGGGCTTTCTGCTGCACCCCGGACAAGTGTGCAGAAAACTAACAATACCTGAGAGCCTACAGAAGAAAAAAAGGGTTGGTTGGAATTGAGTTGGAGGCGAAGGCAGGAGAGGCTGCCCTGTTCTGCAGTAGGAACAAGACTGAGGTGAAGATTTTGAGGGAAGGGGGCTCCCTCAGGCAGCCTGTGATGGAGCAGGGTAGAGTCTTAGTCAAGCAGAGGACTCTGGTGAGAAGAGGTACTACCTTCTGCAGAGAAGAGACCTTTGTGGTGACCAAAGGAATGGTAAGTGAACATGGCTGATATCCTTCATATCTAGACTCATCTGGCTAATGGGAGAGAGAGAGCTGGAGAACACCAGGCATCTCGATGAGGGTGGTTAAAGGAACTGCAGAGAAAAGAAATGCTGGAGGTGCCTGAGATTTGTCATTTTGACTCTCCAGTCTTACCTAGTGTTAGTCCTTTGCTTGCCAGCTGTATGTAGATTTTTTAGGGCAGTTATATTTTTAGGGTAGCAGCTTCCACACAGACTTTAATGGGGATGTTGTCATTGATTGACACTAACAAAAGTATGATTCACAAAGTAAAATGCACCCGTGTTACAGACCTAAGAACAACCTATGTAAATTTGGGGAAAGTTCTTCCTGGCATCTGTCTATGCATATTTACATGTACAAACGCACACATTTATTTTTATACAAATGTGATCAGACTGTACATCTTGTTTTCTAGTTTGCTTTTTCAATGTTTTAAATCATTTTTATTGAATCTACGGATTGAAGAGACAGGTGAAAATCCTTCTTCAAACTTAAACTTTTATTTTTTTAAATCAACTTTATTGAAGCATAATTTACGTAAATAAAATACATTCATTTAAAATATACAGTTCAGTGAGTTTTGATAAATATAAAGAACTCTTAAAATTCAATAATAAGAAAACAAACAACCCAATAAAAATGGGCAAAGAAAGGACACTTTATAAAAGAAGATATTTCTCCATTTAATTCCATCAATTTTGGCTTCTCATAAATTGAAACTCTGTTAGGAGTTTGAAATTGTACAGAATTGTTATATCATCTGCATGAATTGACTCCTTTTTCATTGTCATAGTCCCTTTTGCTCCTTGGCATTATTCCTTGTTCTAAAGTCCACTTTGATATTGAAATAGACTCTATTAATTTCTTGTGGTATATCTTTTCCATTCTTTTCATTTTAGCCTGTTTCTATATTTTATTTTGACAGTATGTAGTTGGGTCTTGGTTTTTAATCTTTGCCTTTTAATTGGAATGTATAACCAATTTATATTCACTGTAATTATTAATATGTTTGTATTTAAGGTTTCTATCTTCATACTTGTTTTTGTATTTTTCAGTTTGAAAGAAGTTTTTTTTAAATTTTAATTTTAATTTTTTTTTGCGGTACGCGGGCCTCTCACTGTTGTGGCCTCTCCGGTTGCGGAGCACAGTCTCCGGACACGCAGGCTCAGCGGCCATGGCTCACGGGCCCAGTCACTCCGCGGTATGTGGGATCTTCCTGGACCGGGGCACGAACCCGTGTCCCCCGCATCGGCAGGCGGACTCTCAATCACTGCGCCACCAGGGAAGTCCGAATTTTTTTTATTTTTAAACATCTTTATTGGAGTATAATTGCTTCACAATGGTGTGTTAGTTTCTGCTTTATAACAAAGTGAATCAGCTATACATATATATACATCCCCATATCCCCTCCCTCTTGCTTCTCCCTCCCCTCCTCCCTATCCTACCCCTCTAGGTGGTCACAAAGCACTGAGCTGATCTCCCTGTGCTATGCGGCTGCTTCCCATTAGCTATCTATTTTACATTTGGTAGTATATATTGGTCCATGCCACTCTCTCACTTCGTCCCAGCTTACCCTTCCCCCCCACCCCGTGTCCTCAAGTCCATTCTCTACGTCTGTGTCTTTATTCCTGTCCTGTCCCTAGGTTCTTCAGAACCATTTTTTTTTTTT
>NW_006775731.1:550189-556747 GCF_000442215.2 Lipotes vexillifer
TTTTTTACTTTCCATATATGTGTTAGCATACGGTATTTGTTTTTCTCTTTCTGACTTACTTCACTCTGTATGACAGACTCCAGGCCCATCCATCTCACTACAAATGACTCAATTTCATTTCTTTTTATGGCTGAGAAATATTCCATTGGATATATGTGCCACATCTTCTTTATACATTCATCTGTCGATGGACACTTAGGTTGCTTCCATGTCCTGGCTATTGTAAATAGAGCTGCAGTGAACATTGTGGTACATGACTCTTTGCATTACGGTATTCTCAGGGTATATGCCCAGTAGTGGGATTGCTGGGTCATATGATAGTTCTACTTTTAGCTTTTTAAGGAACCTCCATACTGTTCCCCATAGTGGCTGTATCAATTTACATTCCTACCAACAGTGCAAGAGGGTTCCCTTTTCTCCATACTCTCTCCAGCATTTATTGTTTGTAGATTTTTTGATGATGGCCATTCTGACTGCTGTGAGGTGATACCTCATTGTAGTTTTGATTTGCATTTCTCTAATGGTTAGTTATGTTGAGCATTCTTTCATGTGTTTGTTTGCTATCTGTATATCTTCTTTGGAGAAATTTCTATTTAAGTCTTCTGCCCATTTTTGGATTGGGTTGTTTGTTTTTTGATATTGATCTGCATGTGCTGCTTATAAATTTTGGAGATTAATCCTTTGTCAGTTGCTACTTTTGCAAATATTTTCTCGCATTCTGAGGGTTGTCTTTTCGTCTTGTTTATGTTTTCCTTTGCTGTGCAAAGGTTTTAAGGTTCATTAGGTCCCATTTGTTTATTTTTGTTTTTGTTTCCGTTTCTCTAGGCGGTGGGTCAAAAAGGATCTTGCTGTGATTTATGTCATAGAGTGTTCTGCCTATGTTTTCCTCTAAGAGTTTGATAGTGTCTGGCCTTACATTTAGGTCTTTAATCCATTTTGAGGTTATTTTTGTGCATGGTGTTAGGGAGTGTTCTAAATTCATTCTTTTACATGTAGCTGTCCAGTTTTCCCAGCACCACTTATTGAAGAGGCTGTCTTTTCTCCATTGTATATTCTTGCCTCCTTTATCAAAAATAAGGTGACCATATGGGCATGGGTTTATCTCTGGGCTTTCTATCCTGTTCCATTGATCTATATTTCCGTTTTTTGCCAGTTCCATGCTATCTTGTTTACTGTAGCTTTGTAGTATAGTCTGAAGTCAGGGAGCCTGATTCCTCCAGTTCGATTTTTCTTTCTTAAGATTGCTTTGGCTATTCGGGGTCTTCTGTGTTTCCATACAAATTGTGAAATTTTTTGTTCTAGTTCTGTGAAAAATGCCATTGGTAGTTTGATAGGAACTGCATTGAATCTATAGATTGCTTTGGGTAGTAGAGTCATTTTCACAATGTTGATTGTTCCAATCCAAGAACATGGTATATCTCTCCGTCTGTTTGTATCATCTTTAATTTCTTTCATCAGTGTCTTATAATTTTCTGCATACAGGTCTTTTGTCTCCTTAGGTAGGTTTATTCCCAGCTATTTTATTCTTTTTGTTGTAATGGTAAATGGGACTGTTTCCTTAATTTCACTTTCACATTATTCATCATTAGTCTATAGGAATGCAAGAGATTTCTGTTCATTAATTTTGTATCCTGCTACATTACCAAATTCATTGATTAGGTCTAGTAGTTTTCTGGTAGTGTCTTTAGGATTCTCTATGTATAGTATCGTATTATCTGCAAACAGTGACAGCTTTACTTCTTCTTTTCCAATTTGGATTCCTTTTATTTCTTTTTCTTCTCTGATTGCTGAGGCTAAAACTTCCAAAACTATGTTGAATAATAGTGGTGAGAGTGGGCAGCCTTCTCTTGTACCTTATCTTAGTGGAAATGCTTTCAGTTTTTCACCATTGAGGATGATGTTGGCTGTGGGTTTGTCATATATAGCCTTTCTTATGTTGAGGTAAGTTCCCTCTATGCCTACTTTCTGGAGGGTTTTTTTTTTTATCATAAATGGGTGTTGAATTTTGTCACAAGCTTTTTCTGCATCTGTTGAGATGGTCATATGGTTTTTCTCCTTCAGTTTGTTAATATGGTGTATCACATCGATGGATTTGCATATACTGAGGAATCCTTGCATTCCTGGGATAAACCCCACTTGATCATGGTTTATGATCCTTTTAATGTGGTGTCGGATTCTGTTTGTTAGAATTTTGTTGAGGATTTTTGCATCTATGTTCATCAGCGATATTGGCCTGTAGTTTTCTTTCTTCATCACATCTTTGTTTGGTTTTGGTATCAGGGTGATGGTGGCCTCGTAGAATGAGTTTGGGAGTGTTCCTCCCTCCACTATATTTTGGAGGAGTTTGAGAAGGATAGGTGTTAGCTCTTCTCTAAATGTTTAATAGAATTCGCCTGTGACGCCATCTGGTCCTGGGCTTTTGACGTTGGAAAATTTTTAATCACAGTCTCAATTTCAGTGCTTGTGATTGGTCTGTTTATATTTTCTGTTTCTTCTTGGTTCAGTCCTGGAAGCTTGTGCTTTTCTAAGAATTTGTCCATTTCTTCCAAGTTGTCCATTTTATTGGCATATAGTTGCTTGTAGTAATCTCTCATGATCCTTTGTATTTCTGCAGTGTCAGTTGTTACTTTTCCTTTTTCTTTTCTAATTCTCTTGATCTGAGTCTTCTCCGTTTTTTTCTTGATGATTCTGGCTAATGGTTTATCAATTTTGTTTATCTTCTCAAAGAACCAGCTTTTAGTTTTATTGATCTTTGCTATTGTTCCCTTCATTTCTTTTTCATTTACTTCTGATCTGATCTTTATGATTTCTTTCCTTCTGCTAACTTTGGGATTTTTTCTTCTTCTTTCTCTAATTGCTTTAGGTGTAAGTTTAGGTTATTTATTTGAGACGTTTCTTGTTTCTTGAGGTAAGATTGTATAGCTATACAGTTCCGTCTGCATTTGCTGCTTTCCATAGGTTTTGGGTCGTCATGTTTTCATTGTCATTTGTTTCTAGGTATTTTTTGATTTCCTTTTTGATTTCTTCAGTGATCTCTTGGTTATTAAGTAGTGTACTGTTTAGCCTCCATGTATTTGTATTTTTTACAGTTTTTTTTCCTGTAATTGATATCTAGTCTCATAGCCTTGTGGTCGGAAAATATACTTGATACAATTTCAATTTTCTTAAATTTACCAAGGCTTGATTTGTGACCCAAGATATGATCTTTCCTGGAGAATGTTCCATGAGCACTTGAAACGAAAATGTATTCTGTTGTTTTTGGATGTAATGTCCTATCAATATCAGTAAAGTCCATCTTGTTTAATGTGTCATTTAAAGCTTGTGTTTCCTTATTTATTTTCATTTTGGATGATCTGTCCATTGGTGAAAGTGGGGTGTTAAATTCCCCTACTATTGTGTTGCTGTCAATTTCCCCTTTTATGGCTGTTAGCATGTGCCTTATGTATTGAGGTGCTCCTATGTTGGCTGCATAAATATCTACAATTGTTATGTCTTCTTCTTGGATTGATCCCTTGATCACTATTTAGTGTCCTTCTTTGTCTCTTGTAATAGTCTTTATTTTAAAGTCTATTTTGTCTGATATGAGTATTGCTACTCCAGCTTTCTTTTTATTTACATTTACATGGAATATCTTTTTCCATCCCCGCACTTTCAGTCTGTATGTGTCCATAGGTCTGAAGTGGGTCTCTTGTATAAACATATATATGGGTCTTGTTTTTGCATCCATTCAGCCAGTCTGTGTCTTTTGTTTGGAGCATTTAATCCATTTACATTTAAAGTATTTATCAATATGTATGTTCTATTCCCATTTTCTTAATTGTTTTTCATTTGTTACTGTAGGTCTTTTCCTTCTCTTGTATTTCCTGCCTAAAGAAGTTCTTTTAGCATTTGTTATAAAGCTGGTTTGGTGTTGCTGAATTCTCTTAGCTTTTCCTTGTCTGTAAAGGTTTTAATTTCTGCCTCAAATCTGAATGAGATCCTTGCTGGGTAGAGTAATTTTGGTTGTAGCTTCTTCCCTTTCATCACTTTAAATATGTCTTGCCAATCCCTTCTGGCTTGAAGAGTTTGTGCTGAAAGATCAGCTGTTAGCCTTATGGGGATTCCTTTGTATGTTATTTGTTGTTTTTCCCTTGCTGCTTTTAATATGTTTTCTTTGTATTTAAGTTTTGATAGTTTGATTAATATGTGTCTTGGCGTGTTTGTCCTTGGATTTATACTGTATGGGACTCTCTGTGCCTCCTGGACTTGACTATTTCCTTTCCCATATTAGGGATGTTTTCAACTATACTCTCTTCAAATATTTTCTCAGACCCTTTCTCTTTCTTCTGGGACCCCTATAATTTGAATGTCGGTGTGTTTAATGTTGTTCCAGAGGTCTCTGAGACTGTCCTCATTTCTTTTCCTTCTTTTTTCTTTATTCTGCTCTGCAATAGTTATTTCCATTGTTTTATCTTCCAGGTCACTTCTCCGTTTTTCTGCCTCAGTTATTCTGCTATTGATTCCTTCTAGAGAACTTTTAATTTCATGTATTGTGTTGTTCAGCATTGTTTGTTTTGTCTTTAATTCTTCTAGGTCCTTGTTAAATGTTTCTTGTATTTTCTCCATTCTATTTCCAAGATTTTGGATCATCTGTACTATCATTACTCTGAATTCTTTTTCAAGTAGATTGCCTATTTCCTCTTCACTTGTTTGGTCTGGTGGGTTTTTACTGTGCTCGTTCATCTGCTGTGTGTTTCTCTGTGTTCTCATTTTGCTTAACTTACTGTGTTTGGGTCTCCTTTTTGCAGGCTGCAGGTTCATAGTTCCCGTTGATTTTGTTGTTTGACCCCAGTGGCTAAGGTTAGTTCAGTGGGTTGTCCAGGCTTCCTGGTGGTGGGAACTGGTGCCTGTGTTCTGGAGGAGGAGGCTGGATCTTTTCTTTCTGGTGGGCAGGATCGCATCCAGTGGTGTGTTTTGGGGGTGTCTGTGACCTTATTATGGTTTTAGGCAGCCTCTCTGCTAATGGGTGGGGTTATGTTCCTGTCTTTCTAGGTGTTTGGCATAGGGTGTTCAGCACTGTAACTTGTTGGTCATTGAGTGGAGCTGGGTCTTAGCGTTGAGATGGAGATCTCTGGGAGAGCTTTCGCCATTTAATAGTACGTGGAGCTGGGAGGTCTCTGGTGGACCAGTGTCCTGAACTTGCCTCTCCCACCTCAGAGGCACAGGCCTGAAACCCAGCTGGAGCACCAAGACCCTGTCAGCCACACGGCTCAGAAGAGAAGGGAGAAAAAAAGAAAGAAAGAAAGAAAGAAAGTAAAAGATAAAAGAAAATAAAGTTATTAAAATAAAAAGTAAAAAATAAAAAAAATTAATAAAAAATTTTAAATAATAAAAAAAGAAAAAATAAAAGAAGAGAGAAACGAAGAAATCCACCAATGATAACTAGCACTAAAAACTAACTATACTAGAAAAACAAAAACAAACAAACAAAAAAACAAATTGACAGAACCCTAGGACTAATGGTAAAAGCAAAGCTATACAGACAAAATCACACAAGGAAGCACATACATACACACTCATAAAAAGAGAAAAAGGAAAAAAAAAAATATTGTTTCTCCCAAAGTCCACCATCTCAGTTTGGGATGATTCGTTGTCTATTCAGTTATTCCACAGATGCAGGGTACATCAAGTTGATTGTGGGGATTTAATCCACTGCTTCTGAGGCTGCTGGGAGAGATTTCCCTTTCTCTTCTTTGTTCACACAGCTCCTGGGGTTCAGCTTTGGATTTGGCCCCGCCTCTGCGTGTACGTCGCCTGAGGGCGTCTGTTCCCGCACAGACAGGACGGGGTTAAAGGAGCAGCTGATTAGGGGGCTCTGGCTCACTCAGGCCGGGGGAGGGAGGGGTACGGATGCGGGGGGAGCCTGCGGAGGCCGGCATGACAGTGCAACAACCTGAGGTGCACCGTGTGTTCTCCTGGGGAAGTTGTCCCTGGATCCTGGGACCCTGGCAGTGACGTGCTGCACAGGCTCCCAGGAGGGGAGGTGTGGATAGTGACCTGTGGTTGCACACAGGCTTCTTGGTGGCTGCAGCAGCAGCTTTAGCATTTCACGCCCGTCTCTGGTTTCCATGCTGATAGCCGCGGCTCGCTCCCATCTCTGGAGCTTGTTTAGGCGGTTCTCTGAATCCCCTCTCCTCGGCACCCGGAAACAATGTTTTCTTTTTTTTTTTTTTCCCATTGCGGAGCTCAGGCTCCAGACGCGCAGGCTCAGCGGCCATGGCTCATGGGCCCAGCCGCTCTGCGGCATGTGGGATCTTCCCGGACCGGGGCACGAACCCGTGTCCCCTACATCCATCGGCAGGCAGACTCTCAACCACTGCGCCACCAGGGAAGCCCGGAAACAATGTTTTCTTGCCTCTTAGGCAGGTCCAGACTTTTTCCCGGACTCCCTCCCTGCTAGCTGTGGTGCACTAGGCCCCTTTAGGCTGTGTTCACGCGCCCAACCCCAGTCCTCTCCCTGGGGTCTGACCTCCGAAGCCCGAGCCTCAGCTCGCAGCCCCGCCCGTCGCGGCGGGCGAG
>NW_006775731.1:556757-602464 GCF_000442215.2 Lipotes vexillifer
TCGGGCTGGTGAGTGCCGGTCGGCACCGATCCTCCGTGCGGGAATCTCCCCGCTTTGCCCTCCGCAGCCCTGCTGCTGCGCTGTCCTCCGCGGCTCCTAAGCTTCTCCCCGCCATCCCCCCGTCTCCGCCAGTGAAGGGGCTCCCTAGTGTGTGGAAACTTCTCCTCTTTCACAGCTCCCTCCCATACGTGCAGGTCCCGTCCCTATTCTTTTGTCTCTGTTTTTTCTTTTTTTCTTTTGCCCTACTCAGGTACATGGGGAGTTTCTTGCCTTTTGGGAAGTCTGAGGTCTTCTGCCAGCATTCAGTAGGTGTTGTGTAGGAGCTGTTCCACATGTAGATGTATTTCTGATGTATTTGTGAGGAGGAAGGTGATCTCCACGTCTCAATCCTCCCCCCATCTTGAAGGTCTCCCGTATTTATTTTTCTATTTGCTCTAATTATTCCTTTTTTAAATTGAGATATAGTTGACATACAGTATTGTTAGTTTCAGGTGTACTGTGTAGTGATTTGACATTTGTGTGCATTATGAAATGATCACCATGATAAGTCTATGTTCTATCTATTCTTTGTTACCTTTTCCCTATTTTCCTGCCTTCTTTTGGGTAGAGTATTTATTATTTTAATATTATTATTTAATGTTATTCAGTAGTGAATATTTATTATTTTACCACCTCTATTTATCTCTTCTATGTTTGCTATACTGCTTTATTGCTCTGAAGTTTACAATATACATCTTTAACTTACCACAGTTTATCCTCAAAAAATATTATAGTAGTTCATGTGTAATGTAAGATTCTAACAACCTTCAGTTTCTCCCCTCTGACCTTTATGCTGTTGTTCTTATACATGTTGCTTCTGTATATGTTGTAAATCCCCAAATACATTGTTATTATTTTTCTTTAAGCAGTCAATTATTTCTTAAAGACATTTTTAAATGCGAAAAATATCTTCTATATATGTATATATGTGTATATATATATATATATATATATACACATACATATACACACATATTTGCTATTTTTAATACTATGTTTCTTTGTATAGATCCACATTTCTATTGAGTTATTTACCGTTCACCTAAAGAACTTCCTTTAACATTTCTTATAGTACAAGTTTGCTGGTGATAAATTTTTTCAGCTTTTATTTGTCTAAAAAATTTTTTTAATACCAGTAAAAAATTTTTTATTTTTGAAAGATATTTTCACTGGTTGTAGAATTCTGGGTTGACGATGTTCTTTTACACACTAAAAGTGTTATTTAGCTGTCTTTTGCCTTGCAGATTTCTTATAAGAAGGCTATGATCATTTTTTATTTCTTATTATATAAAGTATCTTTCTTTTCTCTGATTGATTTTAAGATTATTGTTAAAATCCATGTATACATGGATTTTCAGCAATTTGATTATCATGTGCCTTTGTGTTTATCCTGCTTGGAGTTCATTGAGTATTTGGGATTTGTGGGTATATATTTTCTGTAAGAGAGAGAAAATTTTCATGATGTTATTATTTTTGATTGTGTTCCAGTCATTATGAAATTTATGTTGTGTGTGCTGGATTTTTTTGTATTCTTTATAGAGTGTTGAACTTTTTCTAGATAAGTTAGAGGATTTGCAAATCATTTCAACATTTTAGAGTTTTATTCATAAGCTATTATAGTGCTGATCTAGAACAGCCTTTACCAAATAGGTAGTTTAGTCCTATTACCAGAGTATGACTCTTATGGAATCTCCTGAATGCCCTGTATATTCAAGAAAGTTTCTGTACTCTGGCTAGTGGAAGATAGAATAATTCGCAGTTCTATGTGAGCTTTGGGAATTGTTCAGCTTACATCTCTCTTTAATTGCTGTTTCCTAGGAAGTTGACTGACCTTGTGGGGTTTCATCCTATGCATACACAGATTGCATTCAACTAAAAACTCAGGGAGTTCCTATTCATATTTCTGGAGCTCTTTCTCCTTGTAGTTTTCTCTTCTTTTGTATTCTGACCTACCAATTTAAGCTGCCATGTCCTCTCCAAACTCCCATTTCTGTCTCCTTAATTCAGTGAGAGACCATCAGCTCTCTTTGGGTTCCCTCTCCCTGCAGTATAGTCTGGAATTTGCCCCCAGGCAGAAATCTGGGCTTACTGTAGGGCTGATTATCATTTATTTCCCTTTTTCCAAGAGGCAGAGTCATGTTGATGCTTGCGGGCCAATGGCTAAAGACCAGGGCTGAGATGAGGTTGAGGAAAGGTACCAAGGGTACAGAATTTAAGAAGGTACTCTCAGGGCCATGAAAGTGCCTCCTTAAATTTTGAACCCTAAGCATCTTTCCTACCTCACTCTATTCCCAGCCCTGATGAGAACAGTTGTCTTATATATTTTATCCAGTTTTCTTGTTATGTATGCTGGGAAGGTAATTCTGAGCTCTGCCAATCCCTCATTGCCCAAAGTGCAAGTCTCCTGTCATCTGCATATTTAACTCAGCAATGTGTCATGGACATCATTTTACATCAGAGAATTTAGATATTTACCACCCTTTAAAATGATTGCCTTGTATTTCATTGTGTAGATAGATTTGAGAAATTATGGAGATTAAAACTCATTTCTTAAAAAGTCTCCTCATATCAGATGTGACATTAATGTATTGCTGAAAATAAAATATGTGAGTATACATAGTTTTTTTCATTTAGAAATATGCTTTGTACTGAGTCTGTTAACTAAGAGGCAAGAATTACAGATGGTTTTTCTGTACACCTCTTGATTTGTTACCTGGATGTGTTGTTAATTCACAGTAGTGGCCTGGAATAAAACTTCACTGTAGCAATGTTCAGCATTACATTCTGGAGCGTGGGGTAACCTTTATGATGAATCAAAACCACAGTTTTAAGAGATTGATAAGACATATAAAAATTACTATCTTTAGGATGTCACTCAGCTGTTTTTCTTTCTCATTTAAAAAATTTTTAACAGAGGTAAAGGTGAAATAAAAACACTTAGGTCTATCTAGTATTTAAAACAAATATAAACGGAGACTAGATTGTCTGATATATATTGTCCTCTTTTCAGATTAACAACAAACTAGGTATCCAAAAATCATAGTTTGTTCTAACAACTATAAAAGAAATATAGTTTCCTTTAACTGTCATTTGTAGCTTTCATGGTGCCTTTTAATTTCCAAATCAGATATAGAAATTTTATCATTATCATTATAATAATTATTAGAAATTATGTAAAACCAATAAAAAATACCAGAAGGCTATATGGGGAAATGATAAAACATTGATTTGTTTAGATGGTAGGATTTGGGCTGGTATTTCTTTCTTTTCTATTTTATTCATTGTTTTTTAATGTAGTTTCCACACTTTTAGAGTAGAAAAGTACATTTCCATATCAAAATTCAATGCAAAACAAAATGGTAGCAAGTTGAATCCAACAATATATAAGAAGGATTATACACCATGACCAAATGGGATTTATCTCAGGTATGCATGGCCGGTTCAACATTTGAAAATCAATTAATGTAGTCCATCACACTAACAGGCTAAAGAAGAAAAATCATATCATATAATTTTTCTTAATAGATCATATTAATAGATGCAGAAAAAGTATTTGACAAAATGCAATACTCATTTATATTAAAAACTCTCGGTGAACTAGGAATAGAGGGGAACTTCCTCAATTTGATAAAGAAAATCTACAAAAAACCTATACCCAGATCATAATGGTGATGGACTAGAAGCCTTCCTGCTAGATCAGGAACAAGACAAGGATGTCTCCTCTTATCACTCCTTTTCAACATTGTAGTGGAAGTCCTAGCTAATGCAGTAATGCAAGAAAAGGATAGAAGAGGCATGCTGAAAGGGAAGTAAGAAATAAAGTAGTCTTTGTTCGTGGGTGCTATGGTTGTCTATGTAGAAAATCTGAAATGATTTCTTGGAGCTAATAAGTGATTATAGCAAGGTTGCAAAATACAAGATTAATATACAAATGTCCATAAATTTCTTATATACCAGCAGTGAACAAGTGGAATTTGAAAATAAAAATACAATATTCTTTATATTAAGCACCCCCCAAATGAAATTATTACACATAACTCTAACAAAATATGTACAAGATCTGTATGAGAACAAAGAAGAACTAAATAAATGGAGAGGTCCCATGTACATGGATAGGAAGACCCAATTTTGTCAAGATGTCAGTTCTTCCCAACTTGATCTGTATATACAGTGCAATCCCAATCAGAATCCCAGCAAGTTATTTTCTAGATGTTAAAAAACTGATTCTAAAGTTTATATGGAGAGACAAAAGACCCAGAATAGCCAAAACAATACTGCAGGAGAAGAACAAAAGAGAACTGACACTACCTGACTTCAAGACTTACTAAAAAGACCTACTGGGGCTTCCCTGGTGGCGCAGTGCTTGAGGGTCCGCCTGCCGATGCCGGAGACGCGGGTTCGTGCCCCGTTTCGGGAAGATCCCACATGCCGCGGAGCGGCTGGGCCCGTGAGCCATGGCCGCTGAGCCTGCGCGTCCGGAGCCTGTGCTCCGCAAATGGGAGAGGCCACAGCAGGGAGAGGCCCACATAACGCAAGAAAAAAAAAAAAAAAAAAAAAAGACCTACTGTAATCAGGACAGTGTGGTATTGGTGAAAGAACACACAAATGGATCAATGGAACAGACAGAGAGTCCAGAAACAGACCCACACAAATATAGTCAACTGATCTTTGACAAAGGAGCAAAGGCAATACAATGGAGCAAAGATATTCTTTTCAACAAATGGTGCTGAAACAACTGGACATCCACATGCAAAAAAAAAAAATGAATCTAAACACAGAACTTACACTTTTCACAAAGGTTAACTCAAAAATGGATCATAGACCTGAGAGGTGGCTTCTGGTGCAACTCAGAATAAACTTCGCTCAGAGCTTTAAAAAAAAAAAAAAAAAAGATCATAGACCTAAAAGTAAAATGCGAAACTATAAAACTCCTAGAAGGTAGCATAGGAGAAAACCTAAATGACCTTGGGTATGGGGATGATTTTTTAGATACAACACTGAAGGTACAATTCATGAGAGAATTGATAAGCTGGACTTTATTATAATTAAAAACTTCTGCTCTACAAGAGACACTCAAGAGAATGAGAAGATAAACTACAGTCTAGGAAAAATATTCACAAAAGACATTTCTGATAAAGGACTGTTATCTAAAATATACAAAGAACTCTTAAAACTCAACAATAAAAAATGAGTGACAAAGTGAGAGAGTGGCATGGACATACATACACTACCAAACGTAAAATAGATAGCTAGTGGGAAGCAGCCGCATAGCACAGGGAGATCAGCTCGGTGCTCTGAGACCAACTAGAGGGGTGGAATAGGGAGGGTGGGAGGGAGGGAGACACAAGAAGGAAGAGATATGGGAACATATGTATATGTATAACTGATTCACTTTGTTATAAAGCAGAAACTAACACACCATTGTAAAGCAATTATACTCCAATAAAGATGTTAAAAAAAAAGAAATGAATAATCCAATTTAAAAATGGACAAAAGACTTGAACAGACATGTCACAAAAGAAAATATACAGGTGGCAAATAAGCATATGAAAAGATGCCCAACATCATCATATGTAACCAGGGAACTGCAAATTAAAACAATAGTAAGATATCACTATGTACCTGTTAGAATGGCCAAAATCCAGAATGCTGACAACACTGCTAAATACTGATGAAGATATGGAGCAACAGGAACTCTCATTTGTTGCTGGTGGGAATGCAAAATGGTACAGCCACTTTGGAAAACAGTTTGGCAGTGTGTTAGAAAACTAAACTTACTCTTACCATATGATCTAGCAATTGGCTCCTTGATACTTACTAAAAAGAGTTGACAACTTATATCCACCCCAAACTGGCATATGGATGTATATAGCAGCTTTATTAATAAGTGACAAAACTTGGAAGCAACCAAAATGTCCTTTAGTAGATGAATGGATAAATAATGATACATACAGACAGTGGATTATTCAGTGCTAAAAAGAAATGAGCTATCAAGCCATGAAAAAATACGAAGAACCTTAAATGCATATTACTAAGTAAAATAAGCCAATCGTATGATTCCAACTATATGACATTCTAGAAAAGGCAAAACTGAAAGGATCTCAGTGGTTGCCAAGGGTTAGTGGGGAAGAAGGTATACATAGGTGGAGCATAGAGGATTTTTAGGACAGTGAAACTATACTGCATAATAGTATAATTGTGGATACATGTCATTATACATTTGTCAAGCTGGTAGAATGTACATAACTAAGAGTAAAGCCTAATGTAAACTATGGACTTTGGCTGATTAAAGATGTGACAGTGTAGCTTCATTGGTTGTAACAAATGTACCATTCTGGTGCAAGATTTTTATACTTGAGGAGATTGTATATATGTGGGAAATCTCTACCTTT
The DNA here is from genome assembly GCF_000442215.2 of Lipotes vexillifer. Classification (NCBI taxonomy): domain Eukaryota; kingdom Metazoa; phylum Chordata; class Mammalia; order Artiodactyla; family Lipotidae; genus Lipotes; species Lipotes vexillifer. Next base: position 563,189 of record NW_006775731.1, read on the forward strand.
AGCTCAATTTTTCTGTGAACCTAAAACCTAAAATGAAGTCTATTAAAAATTCAGTGTAACACTGCATAAAATTTCTAAGTATTATAAGGCTAAGTATAAGAGTCTTTGCTTAGTTTCTCTAGAAAGCAAAGCCTGAAACAAGAATTTAAGTGCTTTATGTGAAGGTGCAAACCCAGGTGGTGAGGATTGAGAGTGAAAGGGAAATGAAGCAAGGAAAAATGCCAAGCCGTGTGAAGCAAAGCATTATTGTATTGGCTAGCACTTAACAGTGAGGAACAGGTCACTCAGCAGGCAGGTGTCCTTAAAGACTCCTCCAGAAGAGATGCAAGAAAGACCTGACCCTTCAAGTATTCCATTGAATCTGAAACTGAAGGAGCAACCCAGTGCCACTAACTAAGAGAAAGAAAAAAGGAGGTGGTTAAGGGAATATGGAGACATGCAAGTTTCGAGTATCTTTGCCAATGCGTTAAGCAAGAAAGAATGAGGAAAATGCAGGAAGAAATGGCATCAAAAAGTCAGGAAGGGGCTTCCCTGGTGGCGCAGTGGTTGAGGGTCCGCCTGCCGATGCAGGGGACGCGGGTTCGTGCCCCGGTCCGGGAGGGTCCCGCATGCCGCGGAGCGGCTGGGCCCGTGGGCCATGGCCGCTGGGCCTGCGCGTCCGGAGCCTGTGCTCCGCAACGGGAGAGGCCGCAGCGGTGAGAGGTCCGCGTACCAAAAAAAAAAAAAGTCAGGAAGGGCAGTAGGCAACTGTTTCAAGGACGCATGATGGAACAGGACATTAATGCTGGAGTTATACCTGGATTTAAATCCATGTTCCATCATGTAGCAGTTGTACGATGCAGGGGGAAATTAGATCACCTTTCTAAGCATGTTTTCTTCATCTCTGAAAATGAAGTGAATTATCACTTCATAGGGTAGTTTTAAGAAATAAATATATTAACTTAATGAAATTGCTTGGCACTTAATATACATTATTTTCCTCTATTCCAATTCTGTTATTTCATTTCACAAAAGTCCATCATGCCAGTTTTTCCCCAGAATTTGTTTCTAGGGAGATTGGGGCATTAGAGAGGGAAGGACTCAATGTTGTTCCCCAACTTTATTGGGAAATGACCCAATAAATTTGAATTCTCCATAGCTTCTTTTGTCCTCAGCCTGGCTAATGCCAAGGGGAAGCTTCCTAATTTTACCGTATCATTGGAAAAAAAGATCAACATGCCTCCTCTTGAAAACTGAGTCATTTATTCTCAGATTATTTTCTTTAGGTCCAATGTTACAGTTTCTTGACAAAATGGTTTGTTTTTTTGGGGGGGTCTTATATTAAAAAGGTGACTTAATTAGCTTGTTTGTTAGCTTTTCTCTGATAGTAAGCCATGAGTAACATAGCTAAATATGGTTCAAAGCTAGAACATTTGGTGTTTTACTGCCTTTGGAAAGTGCAGCTGCAGTTTTATCATCAGTGAAGATAATTTTCTTTAGTAGTTCAGCATGAGGTTCAGCATTGTCAAAGACAGCTAACTTTACTAGGTGGCCTTTTCTAACTGCTGTGGAGTCTTATTAATGCATAAAATCTATTTTCATTTATTCCTAATTTATACCTGAATTATAGTTTATTTTTTACTTTCAGTGGTTAGCTATTTGCTTTCCTTATGCTTTTTCTCTTACGGAGAGACAGATATTTAGAAAGTTGCTCAGTAGTTTGACACTCATTTGGTTCTCAAGTCTTTTCATTTTCATTTTGGAGATGGAAGAATTTTATATACAGGAAAATGGCATCATGGAGAATCTTAGAGCCTACATTCTCAATAGAGGCACTATGACACCCCTGCCCCAGGGGGTGAAAATTGGTTCTTGAAGGGTAAAAAAAAAATCATATTCTTTTGATATTTAAAGCACAGATATACCTAGAGTACACGTAGAGTATATCTGTGGTAGTAAAATCTTATGAGGGGTGATTACAAAAATATGTCTACAACAGCACCTGAGGGGTGTTGATAATGAAAAACAGGTCGAGAAACACTGATCTAGAGCCAGAAAAGATAATTTTTAAGAGATAAAACTGTGGTATGAACTGAGGGATTCAGAAAAACTTCCTCTGTTAACACTGTGTTATCTATGTTAGTGATCATCACACCATGGAAAAAGCTGACCATGTGAAAGTTTGGTTATTATTTACATCTTTCCTTTTGCTCTCTAACCTGTTAATGTTTCTTTTGTTTTTGTTTTCTTTCTAGCCTATTAGTTCTTGTAGCTATTATTCATTATTTTCCAGTGATGATTAAATTATATAAAAAGATCAGAGTTGGGATCCATTGAGTTGTTGGGTAAAGTTTGGACTTTAGAATTGTCTGTTATGTTATATTCCAACACAAATGAGTGCTTTCTCCTTTTCTCTTATTTCTCAGGCCTATAATATTTCATTAGTTAAAAAAAAAAAATTAGAACCATTGGTAACCATCTGGTGTGTCTTTAACCATTTTTTTGAACAGGACTCTCTCATTCTGAATCTCCAGGGCACTTTTTACATCACTTTACTGTCGTATGGCCTCGCTTTATAGCCTTTTCCTTAGTTCTATATTACTGTATTTCTTAACTTCCTAGCTGTATTGTCTTAGGTCCATAGTAACTGGCATTTGGAAGGTGCTCAACAAATATTCAATAATACTTCATTAATTTACCAGATAGTTAAAATATAACACAAAAGAGAGATACTAGAAATGATGATGTAATTTAACATTTATGTGGAATATTTTTCTAGGTGAGATGCTTTACTGTAGGTGAGTGAGGAGCAATTCTGTGCAGTAAAAGGAGGAGTCCTGCCAGGTTTAGGTATGCTTATCTCTGCAACTGGTGTTTTTAGAAACGTTTTCCTCTAGGAAATATTAGTTCAGATATTCCAGAATTTGAACAAGCTCATATAATTTTCCTCCATCTTCTGGAGAAAATTTCATCCCCCAAACAAAAGACTTAAACTGTAATCTCTATGAACTGATATAGAATGGTTTCCTTGATATAATAAGTGAAAAAAGCAAAGTGTAAATGACCATCTATAGTATGGTACCTTTCATGAAAGAAAGACAGGCAAAAAAGAAAATATTCATTTGTGAAAGAAGAAATACAGGGTGGATAAACCAGAAGCAAATGAAACTGGTTATATAGAGGTGGGGGAGGGAAAAAATGTGTGTGTTTTGGGGGGCATAGGGAGAATGGAAATGGAGTAGATGAAGTGGGGAGTGACTTCTCTGAATATACCTTTTTCTACAGTTCTGACTCTTAGAACCATGTTAATGTTTTATTTACTCAAAAAATCATCCAGGACGTGGGGAAACTCAAAATAGAATATAAATAATAACAAACAAACCTAACGATTATACATGAATAACATAACCAGAGTGAATGGGATGGAGAAGGAGAGAATTAATCTAAGCAACTCTGGAAAACCGGTTTTGACTATACATTGTAAGGTGACAGACTGAAAGGACTGCACACAAATAATGTTCTTGGTTAACAGCTTGTTTTTTCACAGGGGTGCAGGTTAGCAATTTTAAATCATCAATGGATGCTAAAACTAGTAGACAAAAGTATTTGCATAATCTCAAAGTATATCTCCACGAAATACTTATTAATTTCAAAGAGAAAAATAGTAGCTTTATAGTGGAGAATCCCAATAGACACCCTTTAACCAAATGATCAAAGTTAACATCATCAATAATTGTTGACATATTGACATCGTCTCCTACTATCATACATTGAGAAAGGTACAATATCAAATCTATGGTATTCTTGCCAAAAATGCATAGCCTGAATTTAATAATGAGCAAACATCAAACAAACCCAAATTGAGGGGCGTTCTACAGAATAACAGGCCAATACTCTTCAAAATTGTCATGGTCATAAAAGAAAAAGACTTAGGAACCAACCACTCCAGGCTGGAGGAGACTCAGGAGACATGACAGATAAATGCATTGTATGATCTTGAAATAGACCTACACTGGAAAAAGGACATCAGTGGGGCAAATGGCAAAATTTGAATCAGGTTAATTGATTAGTTGATAAAATTTTATCAATGTTTATTTACTGATTTTGACAACTGTACTGTGGTTATATAAGATATTAACATTTGGGGAAATGAAGGGAACAGTTTACTGGAATTCCTTGTACTATTTTGCAACTCTTTTGTAAATTAAAGTTAAAGTTAAAATGTTTTAAATTTAAAAACTAAAAAGAAAATTGTAGCAAGGAGAGACTTAAGGACAAATATGGTTTCTAGTTCTCTTCTTGGCTATTGTTATTTCTGGGTATGACTAATAATGATAAAAAGGAAGAAAGTGCTCTTTAAAAATAAGGTACATTCATAAACACTTGAGATTTGTCATATATTTAAAATTTTAACTGGCAGAGTGGAATATATGAATCAATAATAGAATGAGGTGTGGAAATTAAGTGGAAAGGAGATATTTTAAAGAGAAAAGAAATCCTGTAGAAAATATCTACCTTTAACCAGGTTCCTCAGGTTTCAATTACTGCATATTTAAAATCAATAATAACCACCAAGCACTCTCATCTACAATCATGTTAAATGATTATACTTAACACAGGTGCATGAATTCTGCTTATTCAAGTATGAAACTGACAGTTGGTAGTATAATATTTATTAAAGTGATCTTTGAGCAGTAGATGAAATTGAAAGCCGTTTGATAGTGGAATTTCAGGAGTATTTCTGATGCTCTTCTTCTGAGATCATTTTCTACTATTATCATCAAGAAAGTTTACTGAGCATTCATGTTGTGTTGTGTGCCACCCACAAGGGATACACTCTTTGCTTGCTTGAGGCAAATATTCTAAACTTCCAAAGATTTAGGAGTCCAAAGGAGACTGGCAAATATGTTATAACATTAGGGAGATAAAGGTCCAAAACTGGGACCATGGGGTGGTCTTATAGTTCTACAGAGTGAGATGGAACATCAGAGTCAGAGCTTCAAAAAGAATAAAATAAAAAATGTTGTAGGACAGGAAATGTGGGGTCACTGATGCATGATAGCAAACAGACTAAAAAGCAATCAAGGTGACCTACTCTTGGAGAATTTATATTCACATCACACAGTAGTTCTCTTTCCTTCTCTCTCCTCTACACCTGAATACAAACACATACACATACACACAGATACCCCTGAACTTGGCTGCACCATATTTATTTGTTGCATGTGTCTCTTTTTGCTGGGGTGACTTTTGGTTCTAGTCAACTGAAACATGCAGTTTTCTTAATTTGTATTCTGCCGTTTAGTTGGAGAAGCAATTCCTTTAGATATGGCTTTATTTTTATTTAAAGTGTCTATATTTGCCATTCTTAGAAACTAAAGGAAAAGGAGGAAAAAGACCCCTGTCTCTGAAAAATTGTGAGGCAAAACGAATTGCACATGTGAAAAATCAGGTGTCTGCTGGATAGAATCATTCATTATAGAGTGGACCCTGGTACAAGTTAGGGCCACCTTAGTTTCCTTTCCACAGCCTTGGTTACCACAAGTTAGGAGTTAACTTAAGGAATTAAGTAGTAACGGCATTAACCTAGAGCTGCTCTCCTCACCTTTTCCAAGCAGGCACTCAGACAGATCCAGTTCATACCTACTATATACAATCATAGGAAACCCAGGCATATGTTCTGTCCCCATTAGGTTAAATATAACTCCATTCTCTTTCTTCTCCACCTCTGAAAGCACATGAAAAATGATAGTAATAGGCTTATAGTGATAACCGTGAACCTGCTCTCATTTATTAAGTGGTGAATCATTTGCATATTCTAGTATTTTATTATTAGTAGCAAGTTACTTTCAAAATATCTCAAAACTGTTGTGTTTTGAGCCTCCACACTGAAGTGGAGCATTCTGCCCTGTGCAGGTCTGTTGCTTTGTTTTACAGATGAAATGCTGTGTTATCTCTGTTGACTTCTAAGGGTTGGCCAGAAACAACTTTTTTCCCCTTATTTATCTTTCAGAACCTTCCTGGAGTATCACTTCCATCCTTCATATGTCAGGTGGATTTCATTGCTTTGGTGTGTAGTACATTTACAGTGTGGGCACATGTCTATCACTGTCCACTGCATCCTGCATTGTGTTTATTTGTTCACATATCTGTCTCTCCATTTCACTGTGGGTCCTAGAGATGAGGACCCACCCTCATTGTATCCCCTTTGCTTAACACTGTGCCTGGCTTAGAGTTGCTGCTCTAAGTAATGTCTAGTAAACTATGGAAATAGCTCCAGGTTACATTATTTGTGAGTCAAACATGTCATTAATTATCTGCTGATACAATGTGTATTCATATCACATTGGGGAAATGGCCAGAAGACCTCAGCTATGTTATAGAGAATTGTATTATTAGGGGTAGGAGAAGAAACAGAAAGCAAATAATTTCTGTTTTTCACTCAGCTCCTGAGTTTGCCTGTGAGATTTGATAAATTTCCCTCCAGACTAATTACCATTCAATGCTAAGGGCTGGAGTTTGTGGTCTTGGCTTGCCAGCCTTATGATATTTAGCTTTAACTGCCATGCTGAAAACAGATAATTTCCCTTACTAAGAGGATGTTCTTGGAAACAAGTTGACGCCTATCAGTCATTCCTCCTTTCTCCTCCCTAGCTGAACCCTGATTTCTTTTTGACATCCACCCTCTTCAGGGGGGTGGGGGGAGCTGACCCAACCCCCAGACGCAGTAATGGGCCTGATTGGTCAATCCTATCCTTCCTGCAAGTAATTGGTTCAGGAATGACTTCATGTTGCAGTTCGGATCCATGATGAAAGAGAAGAAAGGTGTGTTGGAGACTTCGGGGAAAGCTTTCCCTCACTCTTTTGGGAGTTGCCAGAGGTGAGCCCTCTCTCTTCCACGAGAGGCTTTTGTGTGCCGATGTGAGACTGGGCTGCCACGCCATCTCACTGGCAACCTCAGAGGAGAGCAGAATTAATAGAATTCTGGGGAAACCAGGCCAGGGCTGGTGGATTAGATCAACCAGGGAATCTGCCCTATGTTAGTTTTCCAGTTACACGAGCCAATAAATGTTCTCATTGTTTAAGCTAGTTTGATAAGTGTCTGCTGTGACTTGCAGCCAAAAGTGTTATAACTTGTTAACAAAACAAAACAAAAATTCTCTAGTTTTGAAAAGGTGGAAAGTGGAAACGGTGCAAGACAGTTTGGCAGGAAGGAGAGCTTTAAAAAAGTAGTTCCTTTAGGACTTCCCTGGTGGTGCAGTGGTTGAGAGTCTGCCTGCCCATGCAGGGGACGCGGGTTCGTTCCCCGGTCTGGGAGGGTCCCACATGCAACGGAGCGGCTGTGCCCGTGGGCCATGGCCGCTGAGCCTGCGCGTCCGGGGCCTGTTGCTCCGCAGCGAGAGGCCACAACGGTGAGAGGCCCGCGTACTGCAGAAAAAAAAAAAAAAAAAAAAAAGTAGTTCCTTTAGACCAGTGCTTCTCAAACTTGAGCATACATTAGAATCACCTGAAGAACTTGTTAAAACTGCTGCGATTCAGTCCCAGAGCTTCTGATTCCTTAGCTCTGGGTGAAGCCGGAGGATTTTTGTTTCTAACAAGTTCCCCAATGGTGCTGATGCTTCTGGTTCAGCGACCACACTTAGAGAATCACTACCTTAGATTTCCAAGTATTCTGCCTTTTCTGCCAGGATATCCAAGAGTCGGGGACAGGGCCGTGGTGCCAAGAAATGAGCTCCAGCTGTTTCTGAGGGAGCCACCAAGTGCCTCAAAGCAGGTAAATCCCACATAATGGGACAACTTACAATTGTAGTTGTCTTTTCACCTGTTTTTTTCCTTCCAGTTTTATTGAGATATAATTGACATACAGCACTGTATAAATTTAAGGTACAGCATAATGATTTGACTTACATACATCATGAAATGATTATCACAATAACTTTAGTCAACATCGTTCATCTCATATAGGTACAAAATTAAAGAAATAGAAAAATATATTTTTCCTTGTGGTGAGATGATTGTCTTCCTAAATGAACCATATACTTCATGTGGAGAGGGTTTGTGACTTAAATATCTTTGTTCCCCAGAGGATTTAACACACAGCTCTGAACAGGCTGTAGGCACTCAATAACGCTTGATTAACTTACTGGAAGGAAAGCGCTATCTGCCAAGTGTTTGTGGTTGGATGTTTTAAGAGGAGAGTATGTGCAATACAAGGCTAAAACTAACCCAGGATAATGATTATGTAAATAAGAGCTCACCTAGTTGCTAAGAAACTAGCAACTTGTCCTTTAGGGAAACGGCAGCTCTGAGGTGTCCTCTTTGAAGCCTTGGGCTTCTGAACAGGAAAACTAATCACCTGTCACTTTCTACTTTTCACACTAACCACAGAATAAATGTCGGATACTGCTCTACTAGTTTAGCAGCATTTCTTGTGCCTTCAAATATTTACTCTCTCTGTAGACACATCTACTCCCAGTTTATAATAAAGGAGACCTTTGTGTTGCAGACAGATAACAAACTCTGACTTTCTAAGAGAAGAGAACCTTCCTGCTCTTTCCGCAGCTTGCATTCAAATAACTGTTTCTTAAATAAGGAGCATAATTGGTGATTGTGCAAGGGCCAGGAGTATTTCTCTGCTTTCTTTCCAAGCAGCAAATGGTGGTCCCAAATGCATTGAGGCTCTGCCTCTCTCCTGTGATGGAAGGAAATCTGCTGTGGGCAGGTGTGAAGCCTTCTCCCTGGCAGGGAGGGAGTCGCTCCTTCTCCAAGCCTCTGTTTAAAACAGGTGTTTGTTTTCCCTGAGGCAGGGTCAGGCAAGGGCTTCTTGGCTTTAAGTAGCCTTTTGCGGTTCTTTTGGTGTCAGGTTTTGCCAAGTGATTAACACATTCTGGAGATGCAGGGAGGAATGTGAAGGAGCTGCCTTTCCCTTAGCCAGAAATGGATTAAGACAGAAACATCAAATTTGATGAACATGGTTTGACGCAAACCCTGTGCTTTCCAGCTATCCACTTGATATATACAGGCCTCTCCCATGGTTTCAGGCTTCTGCTAGGCCTGGCCAGCACAAGGGGTGTGGCAGTCTTTGTGAGTAAGTAAGTTTATGATGATTACTAAACTGCAGGCCTTCACAACAGTGTTTCTCCAACACTGGAATTGAATTTGTATTTGGTACAGATTGATGGTACTCTGCAACTTGCATTTTTCCCTTTTTATATTTCTACAAGTTATTAGAAATAAATTTTAAAAGAAATTCTCCTCATTTAGGGAATCGGAGAAAAAGGCTATAAGTTTAATAAAGAAGACTCACTCTGATAAAAAGAGGTTTGAGTTTAATATGGTACTTTCTGAAATGTTTGCCTTTGTTGTGAAATACCATAAATATAAATATTAAGCTCTAAGTTTAAACTCTGATAAAGAAGTTCTGCAGAGCAGGGATTTCACAAAGCTTTTCATCAAACATTCCCTCCATATTCTCACAAACATCATTACCAATCATTTAACTATTGCTCAGCTTCTCACCCTGTTACAGCAGGGGACAAGAATGAATCTCTCCATGTCGTGGTAGGCATAGGCATTGGATACCATTTTGGTGATTTTGGTGATTCCTTGCTTAGATCCTCAAATTACAAAATGCTTTATGGGGCGATGAGATTAACCTTAACCTTCCCTAGCTTCTCTGACAACTTCTCTTGCAACCCAGGATGATTTCTGAACGAGGTCATACATTTCTTGTTAAGAATGATAAGAGGTTGGAAATTTCCCTATTATATATCTTTTTCAAATCTGCTTGGTTCTTTTATTTTTTGATAGTATCTTTTTCCTTTCTCATATTTTTAAGTCTTTCTTGACTTTTAAAAATAATTTAAAACCTCCTGTCCTGATAATTCTATTATGTGAAGTTCATATTTGTTCTTTCTGCTGACTTTCAGCCATGGTGACATGTTCCTTCAGGTTTTGTGATTTAGGATTGTGAGCTCTTGTCTGTGAGAACCCCGTGTGACCTGAGATGAGAATGTGTCTTTACAAAGAGGCTTCCTGTTTTCTTCAGCCAGGACCTCAGGGACAGTGACAATCTGGAAACCAATTTTTATGTTACTTTCTCTGCCTGGGATTTATCATCCTTGCAGGTAGTGTAAACCCATGCCTCAAACCCACATGAGGGCAGACCTGTTGTTACAAATTATCAGGGGAGATTTTTTTTTTCCCCTTAGAGGTCAGCCTGAGGTAGAGGAGGTTCCTTGTCCTCCCTCTGTAGATAGATCTGTTTTTTAGTCCACCTGTTCTCAGAGAGTATAGCCCTTCTAGGGTCCTGGCTCAACATAAGAATCTTAGTTCTATCACCCCATCTTCTGGCCTCCTCATGTATCATTTACATACAAGCCCCTTTGTTCTTGAGAATGGCAATGACCTCTATCTAGAGTAACAAACTTGAGTACCTGTTTTTCAGATTTCTTTTTATTTTGGGACTTTGGGGGTTTCCTCTCCATTCCTGAGAGAAAAAAGTATCTGTTGTATTTCTGGGCCACCTTTTCAGGTTTGGTTGACTCTGGACTCCAAGAAGCAGTTACGAACCCTCCTCAGGGAAGCCTCACAACCTGGAAATTCCTTACAATTCCAGGACCCAAGAAAGACTGTAGATTTGAGGATTTTTCTCTGGTCAATCTTCATTTAAACATGAATATCAAGGAGTTTAGAGCCTCCCTAGAATATAGAGGTATGGACTTGGGCTGCCTCTATCTTTCAGCTCTGGCATAATGGAATGAAAACTAGATTTTTTTTTTTTTTACATCTTTATTGGAGTATAATTGGTTTACAATGGTGTGTTAGTTTCTGCTTTGTAACAAAGTGAATCAGTTACACATATACATATGTTCCCATATCTCTTCCCTCTTGCGTCTCCCTGCCTCCCTATCCCATGCCTCCAGGCAGTCACAAAGCACCGAGCTGATCTCCCTGTGCTATGTGGCTGCTTCCCACTAGCTATCTACCTTACGTATGGTAGTGTATATATGTCCATGCCTCTCTCTCGCTTTGTCACAGCTTACGCTTCCCCCTCCCCGTATCCTCAAGTCCATTCTCTAATAGGTCTGTGTCATTATTCCTGTCTTACCCCTAGGTTCTTCATGACAGTTTTTTTCCCTTAAATTCCATATATATATATTAGCACACGGTATTTGTCTTTCTCTTTCTGACTCACTTCACTCTGTATGACAGACTCTAGCTCTATCCACCTCATTACAAATAGCTCAATTTCGTCTCTTTATGGCTGAGTAATATTCCATTGTATATATGTGCCACATGTTCTTTATCCATTCATCCGATGATGGACACTTAGGTTGTTTCCATCTCCGGGCTATTGTAAATAGAGCTGCGGTGAACATTTTGGTACATAACTCTTTTTGAATTATGGTTTTCTCAGGGTATATGCCCAGTAGTGGGATTGCTGGGTCATATGGTAGTTCTATTTGTAGTTTTTTAAGGAACCTCCATACTGTTCTCCACAGTGGCTGTATCAATTTACATTCACACCGACAGTGCAAGAGCGTTCCCTTTTCTCTACACCCTCTCCAGCATTTATTGTTTCTAGATTTTTTGATAATGGCCATTCTGACTGGTGTGAGATGATATCTCATTGTAGTTTTGATTTGCATTTCTCTAATGACTAATGAAGTTGAGCATTCGTTCATGTGTTTGTTGGCAGTCTGTATATCTTCTTTGGAGAAATGTTTATTTAGGTCTTATGCCCATTTTTGGATTGGGTTGTTTGTTTTTTTGTTATTGAGCTGCATGAGCTGCTTATAAATTTTGGAGATTAATCCTTTGTCAGTTGCTTCATTTGCAAATATTTTCTCCCGTTCGAAGGGTTGTCTTTTGGTCTTGTTTATGGTTTCCTTTGCAGTGCAAAAGCTTTTAAGTTTCATTAGGTCCCATTTGTTTATTTTTGTTTTTATTTCCATTTCTCTAGGAGGTGGGTCAAAAAGGATCTTTCTGTTATTTATGTCATAGAGTGTTCTGCCTATGTTTTCCTCTAAGAGTTTGATAGTGTCTGGCCTTACATTTAGGTCTTTAATCCATTTTGAGCTTATTTTTGTGTATGGTGTTAGGGAGTGATCTAATCTCATACTTTTACATGTACCTGTCCAGTTTTGCCAGCACCACTTATTGAAGAGGCTGTCCTTTCTCCACTGTACATTCCTGCCTCCTTTATCAAAGATAAGGTGACCATATGTGAGTGGGTTTATCTCTGGGCTTTCTATCCTGTTCCATTGATCTATCTTTCTGTTTTTGTGCCAGTACTGTACTGTATTGATTACTGTAGCTTTGTAGTATAGTCTGAAGTCTGGGAGCCTGATTCCTCCAGCTCCATTTTTCGTTCTCAAGATTGCTTTGGCTATTCGTGGTCTTTTGTATTTCCATACAAATTGTGAAATTTTTTGTTCTAGTCTGTGAAAAATACCAGTGGTAGTTTGATAGGGATTGCATTGAATCTGTAGATTGCTTTGGGTAGTATAGTCATTTTCACAATGTTAATTCTTCCAATCCAAGAACATGGTATATCTCTCCATCTATTTGTATCATCTTTAATTTCTTTCATCAGTGTCTTATAATTTTCTGCATACAGGTATTTTGTCTCCTTAGGTAGGTTTATTCCTAGATATATTATTCTTCTTGTTGCAGTGGTAAATCGGAGTGTTTTCTTGATTTCACTTTCAGATTTTTCATCATTAGTGTATAGGAATGCCAGAGATTTCTGTGCATTAATTTTGTATCCTGCTACTTTCCCAAATTCATTGATTAGCTCTAGTAGTTTTCTGGTGGCATCTTTAGGATTCTCTATGTATAGTATCATGTCATCTGCAAACAGTGACAGCTTTACTTCTTCTTTTCCGATTTGGATTCCTTTTATTTCCTTTTCTTCTCTGATTGCTGTGGCTAAAACTTCCAAAACTATGTTGAATAAGAGTGGTGAGAGTGGGCAACCTTGTCTTGTTCCTGACCTTAGTGGAAATGCTTTCAGTTTTTCGCCATTGAGGATGATGTTGGCTGTGGGCTTGTCATATACGGCCTTTATTATATTGAGGAAAGTTCCCTCTACACCTACTTTCTGCAGGGTTTTTATCATAAATGGGTGTTGAATTTTGTCAAAAGCTTTCTCTGCATCTATTGAGATGATCATATGGTTTTTCTCCTTCAATTTGTTAATATGGTTAATCACATTGATAGATTTGCGTATATTGAAGAATCCTTGCATTCCTGGAATAAACCCCACTTGATCATGGTGTATGATCCTTTTAATGTGCTGTTGGATTCTGTTTGCTAGTATTTTGTTGAGGATTTTTGCATCTATGTTCATCAGTGATATTGGCCTGTAGTTTTCTTTCTTTGTGACATCCTTGTCTGTTTTGGTGTCAAGGTGATGGTGGCCTCGTAAGAATGAGTTTGGGAGTGTTCCTCCCTCTGCTATATTTTGGAAGAGTTTGAGAAGGATAGGTGTTAGCTCTTCTCTAAATGTTTGATAGAATTCGCCTGTGAAGCCATCTAATCCTGAGCTTTTATTTGTTGGAAGATTTTTAATCAAGGTTTCAGTTTCAGTGCTTCTGATTGGTCTGCTCATATTTTCTATTTCTTCCTGATTCAGTCTTGGCAGGTTGTGCATATCTAAGAATTTGTCCCTTTCTTCCAGCTTGTCCATTTTATTGGCATAGAGTTGCTTGTAGTAATCTCTCATGATCTTTTGTATTTCTGCAATGTTAGTAGTTACTTCTCCTTTTTCATTTCTAATTCTATTGATTTGAGTCTTCTCCCTTTTTTTCTTGATGAGTCTGGCTAATGGTTTATCAATTTTGTTTATCTTCTCAAAGAACCAGCTTTTAGTTTTATTGATCTTTGCTATTGTTTCCTTCATTTCTTTTTCATTTATTTCTGATCTGATTTTTATGATTTCTTTCCTTCTGCTAACTCTGGGGTTTTTTTGTTCTTCTTTCTCTAATTGCTTGAGGTGCAAGGTTAGGTTGTTTATTCGAGATGTTTCCTGCTTCTTAAGGTGGGCTTGTATTGCTATAAACTTCCCTCTTAGAACTGCTTTTGCTGCATCCCATAGGTTTTGGGTCGTTGTATCTCCATTGTCATTTGTTTCTAGGTATTTTTTAATTTCCTCTTTGATTTCTTCAGTGATCACTTCGTTATTAAGTAGTGTATTGTTTAGCCTCCATGTGTTTGTATTTTTTACAGATCTTTTCCTATAATTGATATCTAGTCTCATGGCGTTGTGGTCGGAAAAGATACTTGATACAATTTCAATTTTCTTAAATTTACCAAGGCTTGATTTGTGACCCAAGATATGATCTATCCTGGAGAATGTTCCATGAGCACTTGAGAAAAATGTGTATTCTGTTGTTTTTGGATGGAGTGTCCTATAAATATCAATTAAGTCCATCTTGTTTAATGTATCATTTAAAGCTTGTGTTTCCTTATTTATTTTCATTTTGGATGATCTGTCCATTGGTGAAAGTGGGGTGTTGAAGTCCCCTACTATGAATGTGTTACTGTCGATTTCCCCTTTTATGGCTGCTAGTTTTTGCCTTATGTATTGAGGTGCTCCTATGTTGGGTGCATAAATATTTACAATTGTTATATCTTCTTCTTGGATCGATCCCTTAATCATTATGTAGTGTCCTTCTTTGTCTCTTCTGATAGTCCTTATTTTAAAGTCTATTTTGTCTGATATGAGAATTGCTACTCCAGCTTTCTTTTGGTTTCCATTTGCATGGAATATCTTTTTCCATCCCCTTACTTTCAGTCTGTATGTGTCTCTAGGTCTGAAGTGGGTCTCTTGTAGACAGCATATATATGGGTCTTGTTTTTGTATCCATTCAGCCAATGTGTGTCTTTTGGTCAGAGCATTTAGTCCATTTACATTTAAGGTAAGTATCGATATGTATGTTCCTATTCACATTTTCTCAACTTTTTGGGGTTCCTTATTGTAGGTCTTTTCCTTCTCTTGTGTTTCTTGCCTAGAGAAGTTCCTTTAGCATTTGTTGTAAAGCTGGTTTGGTGGTGCTGAAGTCTCTCAGCTTTTGCTTGTCTGTAAAGGTTTTAATTTTTCCATCAAATCTGAATGAGATCCTTGCTGTGTAGAGTAATCTTGGTTGCAGGTTTTTCTCCTTCATCACTTTAAATATGTCCTGCCAGTACCTTCTGGCTTGCAGAGTTTCTACTGCAAGATCAGCTGTTAACCTTATAGGGATTCCCTTGTGTGTTATTTGTTGTTTTTCCCTTGCTGCTTTTAATATGTTTTCTTTGTATTTAATTTTTGATAGTTTGATTAATATGTGACTTGTCGTATTTCTCCTTGGATTTATCCTGTATGGGACTCTCGTGCTTCCTGGACTTGATTAACTATATCCTTTCCCATATTGGGGAAGTTTTCGACTATCATCTCTTCAGATATTTTCTCGGTCCGTTTCTTTTTCTCTTCTTCTTCTGGAACCCCTATAATTCGAATGTTGGTGTGTTTAAAGTTGTCCCAGAGGTCTCTGAGACTGTCCTCAGTTCTTTTCATTCTTTTTTATTTATTCTGCTCTGCAGTACTTATTTCTACAATTTTATCTTCCAGGTCACTTATCCATTCTTCTGCCTCAGTTATTCTGCTATTGATCCCTTCTAGAGTATTTTTCATTTCATTTATTGTGTTGTTCATCATTGTTTGTTTCATCTTTAGTTCTTCTAGGTCCTTGTTAAATGTTTCTTGCATTTTGTCCATTCTATTTCCAAGATTTTGGATCATCTTTACTATCATTATTCTGAATTCTTTTTCAGGTAGACTGCCTATTCCCTCTTCACTTGTTTGGTCTGGTGGGTTTTTATCTTGCTCCTTCATGTGCTGTGTGTTTTTCTGTCTTCTCATTTTGTTTATCTTACTGTGTTTGGGGTCTTCTTTTTGCAGCCTGCAGGTTCATAGTTCCCGTTTTTTTTGGTGTCTGTCTCCAGTGGCTAAGCTTGGTTCGGTGTGTTGTGTATGCTTCCTGGTGGAGGGGACTAGTGCCTGTGTTCTGGTGGATGAGGCTGCATCTTGTCTTTCTGGTGGGCAGGTCCACGTCTGGTGGTGTGTTTTGGTGTGTCCGTGGACTTATTATGATTTTAGGCAGCCTCTCTGCTAATGGGTGGGGTTGTGTTCCTGTCTTGCTAGTTGTTTGGCATAGGATGTCCAGCACTGTAGCTTGCTGGTCATTGAGTGAAGCTGGGTGCTCGTGTTGAGATGGAGATCTCTGGGAGATTTTTGCCATTTGCCATTATGTGGAGCTGGGAGGTCTCTTGTGGACCAGTGTCCTGAAGTTGGCTCTCCCACCTCAGAGGCACAGCAGTGACTCCTGGCTGCAGCCCCAAGATCCTTTCATCCACATGGCTCAGAATAAAAGGGAGAAAAAGTAGAAAGAAAGAATTAGTAGAAGTAGAAAGAAAGAAAGAAAGGAGCGAGGAAGAAAGGAAGGAGGGAAGGAAGGAAAAAAGATAAAGTAAAATAAAATAAGATTAAATGTAATAAAGTTATTAAAATAAAAGAATAATTATTAAGAAAAAAAAGAAAAAAATTAAAAAAAGAAAAACAAACAAAACCGGACAGATAGAACCCTAGGACAAATGGTGGAAGCAAAGCTATACAGACAAAATCTCACACAGAAGCATACACATACACACTCAGAAAAAGAGGAAACGGGGAAAAAATCATAAATCTTGCTCTCACGGTCCACCTCCTCAGTTTGGGATGATTCATTGTCTAAAGGAGGGAAGGAAGGAAAGAGAGAAAAAAAGAAAGAAGATAAAGTAAAGTAAAGTAAAGTTATTAAAATAAAAAATAATTATTAAGAAAGAAATGTTTAAAAAAAAGGATAGAACCCTAGGACAAATGGTGGAAGCAAAGCTATACAGACAAAATCTCACACAGAAGCATACACACTCAGAAAAAGAGGAAAAGGGGAAAACATAAATCTTGCTCTCAAAGTCCACCTCCTAAATTTGGGATGATTCGTTGTCTGTTCAGGTATTCCACAGATACAGTGTACATCAATTGATTGTGGTGCTTTAATCCGCTGCTTCTGAGGCTGCTGGGAGAGATTTCCCTTTCTCTTCTTTGTTCTCACAGCTCCCAGGGCCTCGGCTTTGGATTTGGCCCCACCTCTGCGTAGGTCGCCGGAGGGCGTCTGTTCTTCGCTCAGACAAGGCGGGGTTAAAGGAGGCGCTGATTCGGGGGCTCTGGCTCACTCAGGCCGGGGGGAGGGAGGGGCACGGAGTGCGGGGCGAACCTGCAGCGACAGAGGACGGCGTGACGTTGCACCAGCCTGAGACGCGCCGTGTGTTCTTCCAGGGAAGTTGTCCCTGGATTCCGGGACCCTGGCAGTGGCGGGCTGCACAGGCTCCCCGGAAGGGGGGTGTGGGTAGTGACCTGTGCTCGCACGCAGGCTTCTTGGTGGCAGCAGCAGCAGCCTTAGCGTCTCCCGCCTGTCTCTGGGGTCCGCGCTGATAGCCGTGGCCTGTGCCCGTCTCTGGAGCTCCTTTAAGCAGGTCTCTTAATCCCCTCTCCTCGCGCACCGGGAAACAAAGAGGGAAGAAAAAGTCTCTTGCCTCTTCGGCAGGTCCAGACTTTTCCCCAGACTCCCTCCCGGCTAGCCGTGGCGCACTAACCCTGCAGGCTGTGTTCATGCCGCCAACCCCAGCCCTCTCCCGGCGCTCCGACCGAAGCCTGAGCCTCAACCCCCAGCCCCGCCCGCCCCGGCGGGCGAGCACACAAGCCTCTCGGGCTGGTGAGTGCCGGTCGGCACCGATCCTCTGTGCGGGAATCTCTCCGCTCTGCCCTCCGCACCCCCGTTGCTGCGCTCTCCTCCGCGGCTCCTAAGCGCCCCTCCTCCACCTCCCGCAGTCTCCGCCCGCGAAGGGGCTCCTAGTGTGTGAACACTTTTCCTCCTTCACAGCTCCCTCCCACTGGTGCAGGTCCCGTCCCTAGCCTTTTGTCTCTGTTTATTCTTTTTTCTTTTGCCCTACCAGGTACGTGGGGGGTTTCTTGCCTTTTGGGAGGTCTGAGGTCTTTTGCCAACATTCAGTAGGTGTAGGAGTTGTTCCTCGTGTAGATGTATTTCTGGTGTATCTGTGGGGAGGAAGGTGATCTTCATGTCTTACTCTTCCGCTATCTTCCCAGAAGCCCCCGAAAACGAGGTTTAGAATCAGAAGACCTAAGTTCAGATCTTGACTTTGCTATGTAAAATTGGATGAGTTAATTTAAATTTCCTGACCTTCCATTTCTTCATCTGTAAAATGGAGACAGTAATACCTGACAGAGATGCTGTGTAGAGTTAAAGGGTATAGTGAAGGTAAAAAAAAAGTTGGAATGGAGCAAGCATTCACAAATACTAGTTGAATATACCTCTTTGGTCATCTTAATGGTTGTGGTCTGCCTCAATTGCTGATCCCTCCACCAGTGTCCTGGTCATTGTGGTGGGGAATCAAACACCCATTCTACTCTAGTCTAAACCGGTGGTTCACAAACTTAGGTGTAGCTGAATCACCTGGAATTCTTGTTAAAACACAGATTGCTGTGCCCCAACTCAGGAGATTCTGATTCATTAAGTCTGGAGCTAGTCCTAATAGTTGCATCCTTCCCAGGTACCACTGATGGTCCGGGGACTGCACTTTGACAACCACTCATGGTAATCCTGTTCTTCCCACTGGTGCTTGGTTTAGGAAGGGGCACGTGATCTAAATCTACTGGAAGAGATGTAAGGGGAAGTCAGCTTCAAGCTTCCAGGAAAGATTCCCTCAGTCCTGAGAAAAAGACACAGGAAAGGCTGGTCCTGTTTTTCCTCTGGCCACTGTGTCAGGACATGATATCTAGAATTACTATAGGCATCTTGCTTTCATCCTGAGGATGAAGCCAATCTAGGGTAGAGGGCAGAGCCAAGAGAATCCCAGGGCAGCAGAGCTGGAATCCTGATAGCTCCTCCTTGGCTAGGTACTACCCTGCTTCTGTTATTTATTATGTGAGGTATTGTATAACTGGAAAAAACTTAAAAATTTTAAATACAGTTTGAGTCAGAGTTTTCTGGTTGTTTACAACACCAAATATTCTAAATGATGCAGCCATTGTATTAGTTTGTTAGGTCTTATTCTTGCTACCCCCAGCTACAGAGTGTCAAAGTATGAGTTCATTTAAAATTATGCTTTCAGTTCTTTTTTTTGATCTACTAGTTTTCTGTGATACTTTCTTCTCCACTTTACCTCACCTTCCCACCCTCCAATTTTACCCAGTCCTCTGGGGATATACTGTAACACTGTCAAAACTATGAATCTCTTGAAAGGAGGCAACTGCTCCAAACCTGCATTTCCTTTGCACATGTAGGACTGAGGTATCCATTTGTGGTTGAATGCACGATGACAGTCTTACTGGATGTCTTCTTCCTTGTATTCTATTTCTATACATTGTTATTTTTTGGCAAGCCTAGGTAATTAGTAACTTAACCTGTCTCCTTTCAGACTTTTTTCTAATTTCTAGAATTCCCCAATCAAGTCAACATTGATTCTCCCAGACTTTCAAATATACCCTGTCCTTCTATGTGGAATTTTTGCTGGAAAGAATTGCACCAAGAATCAAGGCCATGTGATGCAAATTCCTGAATCCTGAGTCATGACCAGGGTTGCAAAGAAAAGAAAAAGGGAGCTCTCTAGGGAGCTGAGTCAGTTCAGCACCTCCACATGGCATCTGAGAAAAGGAACAGTAATTTTTTTCCCTCTTCTTTTTAATCCTAGTTTGGACAGCTTCTTTATTCAGGACATCAAGGGCTGTTCAAGTTGAATGAAAAGAGTAGGGGCTCATGGGATTGCTAATGAGTTAGAAAGCCACCTCAGAATCAAAATCA
This sequence comes from Lipotes vexillifer, assembly GCF_000442215.2. Classification (NCBI taxonomy): domain Eukaryota; kingdom Metazoa; phylum Chordata; class Mammalia; order Artiodactyla; family Lipotidae; genus Lipotes; species Lipotes vexillifer. Next base: position 583,072 of record NW_006775731.1, read on the forward strand.
ATTGGTATCTGTTGGCTTCTCTGGCCACAAGGGGATGAGTTAATAGCTGCAAGCCAATTTCTGTTGACAAGTATCCTTATCCTGGTAAACAGTGTGATGCACCGTCTACTTGGCTTCTGAGAGGAAAGGCCAAGGGCTGCCAGTTGTGTGCTGTCCTCCCAGCAGATAGCTGGGCCGAGGTGAGCACATTGGTACTAATGTGGCAGGAAGCACAGTATCTGGTAGGAAAATAAGGTTCTTAACAATTATAGCTAAAACATAATATTCCTCATAAAAGTAATTTTCTTAGCCTACAAATTCAAGCAAGTGTTAAAAGGAAGAATTCTATTATTTTCTGATATCAAATGCCATTTATCACTTCCTCTCCAGTCATAATCATTTCTCTAGACCACATCATATTCCAAGTCTTCTTTTAAAGCCTTGCCTGACAACCCAGGCTAGAAGTAATATTCTTTCTTCTGAGTCCCTAGAGAAGTAATGACCATACTCTTATCCTGTCTTATTTTGCAAACTTGACTATGCAGCTCTTTGAAGACAAGGGTATAGAATGTCTTTTCTTATATTCTCCACACAAGATTCAGCACAGTGCTTTGAAAGTAGAAGTCACCCAATAAATATTGGGTTTTTGGTTGATTCTTTTTTTAAAAAAATGAATTATACAGCAATGTAGGCATAGAATTCATCTAAGAAGAGAGTTTTCTCACCTAGGGTCTATGGATGGGCATCAGGGCTTCTGCAAGCTCCCTGAAATGGAATGCAAAGTATATGTTTTCTGGGGAGAGGGACCATAGCTGTCAACAGATTCACAAAGGGGTTCTTGATTCCCTCCTAAATAATGAGAATTACTGAACTAGTTTATTCATTTTCTTTTCTCCTGACAAAACTAGGTCCTAATGTCATGTCTATGACTTCACAAATGTTATGGTAGTAAGAGTTCTCTTGGGGTACCTCAGTTCCCATTTTTAGTTGTTTCTGAAAGAGAAGTAGAAATTAAATGGAATTCATGTACTGTGATAAGCTGATTTTATTTTATTTTATTTTTTTTGCAGTACGTGGGCCTCTCACTGTTGTGGCCTCTCCCGTTGTGGAGCACAGGCTCCAGACGCGCAGGCTCAGCGGCCATGGCTCACGGGCCTAGCCGCTCCACAGCATGTGGGATCTTCCCGGACCAGGGCACGAACCCGTGTCCCCTGCATCAGCAGGCGGACTCTCAACCACTGTGCCACGAGGGAAGCCCTGATTTTATTTTTTTTAATTGCACACCAATAAAATGACTGTTTTCCCAAGTTCTAGTAGAGATGGTATGTCTTGGTGGTTAGATGTATGGGCTCTAAGCCAGATGGCCTACACTTGAATCCCAGCTCTGTCACTTACTATCTGTGTCACCTTGGACAAATCACTTAAACTCTCTGAATCTCAGTTTCTTCATCTATAAAATGGGAATAGTGATAGTGATCTAATTCCTGGGATTGCTTTGAAGATTAAGTGAGTGAATGCACGTAAAACATTTAAAACAGTGCCTTGCACACATAGTAAGCATGATGTATTAGATGTTTTTATTGCTATTGTTGCTGTTGTTCAACTCTACCTCTCATTTTCATCAATTCAGATTAGTTATGGTAATTGTATCTTCAGTGGCCCTCTCCACCACCAGATTCTCTGCTGAGTAATCACGTTAAAGTCAGATCAGATTGATGAATTGCTTTGCAGAAATCATGTTTTACTCTTTACTAGGTAGAATTCTGTTTTCTTGCTTGAGTTTGCTTGACACTCTGAGGTCAAGTCCTCACACTATGAGAGTATTTCAGTCATTGTAAACATTACAAGGCAGATAATAGAGATCCTTTGAATTTCAATGAATGTGCCTTTTCTCCCATAAAATTTTTTTGAAAATTATTAACAAAAATGTTCTTCATTCTAAGAAAAACTTACAGTAGAGTCTTTTAGTCATGATTTTAAGTGCTGTTAACTTAGAAATGGATGAAATGAAATGCAGAGGATGTGGACAGATTAAAGTCAGTACTGCCTGGAATTAATTCTTCCCAATAGCTTTAAGATTAGCCCTTTAAAAATGATGAAAGGTTTTGATTAATCCCAGAATGTATAAATTTAATTTTTAGAGATGGTATGACTGGTGAGCTTTTAGTTCCCACTGTTGGGAGAAGCAGAAAAATAATAAAGTGATTTTTGTGGAGGGAGGGGTTGTGCTAAATGAGGCAATTTGTCCAGTGTTATTTTTATGAGGTGACTGGCAAATATTTGAGAAGGGAGGTGATATATAGAGGCTGTGCTGCAGCGATTCCTCAGCCAAGTGCACATCTGCTTTTCCCTGAATAGTGAAACTGTAATTAAACAACTGATATCTACTACTCAGAATCCTAAGGATCCTAAGACCCTATGGAATTAGGATTCCCAGGATCCTAAGACCCTATGGAATTAGAATATACATAGTTAAGGAGGAGAAAAATTTCCATTTGAGGTCTAGGATAATGAAGAATTGTGATGGAAATTGGGGTTATAAGGAGTAAGAGTACATATTAGTTAGGGTCTTAGCAGGAAATAGGTGATTTCTACAAACGGGGTAATTTTCAGAGAGTTTAAATAAAACTAAATTTATAAAGGCATGGACAGGGTATAGGGAAATGACAAGGGATAGTCTAGTATCCTCAGGCTACTAAGGGATGAGAGCAGTGCCTGTCCACCCCTGGGTCTGAATTGATAAGATGAGCAGGTAATAATCATAATCCAGAGGGAAGGAGAGGAGAGGGAGAGAATGAGTGGTGGGGGGGAGAGAGAATGACTTTGGCCAAAGCCAAAGGTTGGCGGGAATGTAAACTGGTATAGCCATTATGGAAAACAGTATGGAGGTTCCTTAAAAAAAAAACTAAAGAGAGAACTTCCATGTGATCCAGCAGTCCCACTTCTGATATATATCTGAAGGAAATGACATCACTATAGCTGTACCCCTATGTCATTGCAGCGTTATTTACAATAGCCAAGATATGGAAACAGACTAAATGGCCATCTATGGATGAATGGATAAAGAAATGTGGTATATTGGAATACTATACAACGGATTACTGTCCAGCCATGAAAAAGAAGGAAATCCTGTCATTTGCGACAACCTGGATGATTCTAGAGGACATTATACTAAGTGAAGTAAGCCAGACTCAGATAGACAAATACCATATAATCTTACTTGTATGTGGTATCTAAAAAAACCTAACTCAGAAAAAGAGTAGAACTGTGGTTGTCAGGGCCAGGGAGGTAGGGAAATGGGGACATGTTGGTCAAATATATAGTACTAAGTTTCAGTTATGCAAGGTGGATAAGTTCTTGAGATCTGATGTACAGCATGGTGACTATAGTTAATACCGTATCATATACTTGAGAGTTGCTAAGAGAATAGATCTTAAGTGTTCTCACCACACACACACACACACACACACACACACACACACACACACACACACACAAAGTAAATATGTAAGGTGATGGGTAGGTAAATTCACTTGATTGGGGAAATCATTTCACAATGTATACATATTTCAAAACATCATGTTGTGCACCTTCAATATATACAGTGCTTATTTGTCAATCACATTTCAATACAGCTTGGGAAAAAAGTTAAAGGATGTTGCCAGACTGGGGCAAGCCTTCAAGGAAGGGAATTGATGAAAGCCCCAATCTCGCTCTTCTGCTTTCCTAATCCCCACCAGTGGTCCTGTAAGAACCCAATCAGAAGCCAGAGAGCAAGGGAGACTGTTTACGTGCTCCAAAGAGGTAATGGTGTACCTAGCGTTTTTGACACCCAGAACAGATAATTTTTAATACCCTTACCCTTGCCCATATAGGACAAAAATTATTTTCAATAATAATCATGCAAATAATCAGTCATAATTATCATTTCATTGATTCACCCTTACATTTTATGATACATATAGTTAACAATTAAAAAGAATAAATTACAATTTAAAGTTATTTAAAGTCAGTTAAATAGTTCATGTATGATCTTAAGTTTGCATTTATCAAACAAAACATTACAGTTGCACTCTGTTTTACTGCTTTAAATTTTAATCATGAATTAAAAATTCCATGTGACCACACAGAACGGTAGAATTGATGTAACTCAAGTTTTGGTTTTCCTCTCGACAGTCACTTTTTCTAATCTACTGTTTGAACAAGAGATATGTAGTACTCTGGGGGCTAGAGGCAAGAATGCTCTTGTAGCATACACCACTGATTCTAGACCCCTAGAATTTAACTCTGGAAAGAAGTGCCTGTAGCTGGGTCTCTGTATGTCGAGGCTGACAGTATGACTGGAAGCTAATTGAATTAGCTTCCATGTCGAGTACGATGTTTAGTAAAGTCAGAGAGAGAGAGAGAAATAGAGAGAGAGGGGGAAAGGGAGAGGAAATTTGAGGCCTATATACATATTATTAAAACTGTAGCAGTTCTTGATTTTAGATATTTAGCCATGTGTTAATAAAATGCTGATTGACTTTTGGTTGGTTTATTTCTTATTTTCAAATTCTCCAATTCTCCACCAACAATTCACCCCCTTATTGCCTATACCGGGGAGCAGGATAGGAAGTGGATCCAGAGTGGCAGCAGGAACATGTGTCTTGCCCAGGACATTAAGGTATGAATCGAGAGCTTTCTAAGCCAGAGATAGTGAACCCTTACATCCATGCTGTTTCGCTCCGATTGGTTTTCTATTCCTTGTGTGTCTACATGAGATTGTCAGGCGTGTTAGCCTCCTATCACAGATTTTGTGACAGCTGTGTATTTGAGGTGAGTGGCTGAGTGGAGTGATTATAACAAAATGGAGGAAGGACCCGATCTCAGGTGGCCTCGGCCTGCAGTGGCTTGAAGCAGGGTTTCAGTTCCTGGCCAGTGATTGAGGTTGGGTCGTGTCAGTGAGAGCACTGAATCCTAGCCACTAGACCAGTGGTCAGTGACAAGGCTCTGGCCCTACAGCTTTGCAGAAAAGGAATTCCCACAAAGACGGAAAGTAGTAAAACAAGTAAAGTATTTATTAGGAGAAAAAAAGAGTACGATACATGTGGATAGACACATGGGCGGGCTCAGAGAGAGTTGTGACCTCGTGGCAGATTGAATCACTTTTATGGAGCATTTCTTCTGGGTTTCCTTTGGCCAGTCATTTTGATTTGCCTGGTTCAAAGTCCATATTTGGTATATCTCAGATCTTCCCATGTGTGCACACGCATCTCTTAACCAAGAAGGATTCCACCGAAGAGGCCTATGGTGGTTAGTGTCGCTTAGCATCACTCCCCTTTTGACCTCCAAGGAGCCTTTCTGTGCATGTGTAGTCGGGGAGGTCTCCTGACTTCAAGAATGAGAAATATGTGATCTCTTATCTTCTGTCTGGGCAGGGCCCAGCCTCCTCTCTCAGTTGTCCTGCCCAGCCTCCTCTCTCAGTTGTCCTGCTGTTCTCATCTCAGAGTATCGGTCCACAGGGAATGAATCTCTAAGTGCTTTACCCTGGGGGCGCCCATCTACTTCCTGCCTCAGACCCATTATTCTGTATAACAAATACAAACCTTAGAAACTCTTCTCTTTCTGCTGCAAGACTGCTTCCAAGAGCTTTTGGAAGATGCTTTTCTGGGCTTTGTATGATCGTATCTGCATATTCTTCTCTGGGAGTCTCCATCCCTCACCCAAGTGCCTCCCATTTATCTGCCTTCCCCTTCTTCCTGCTTCTGCAGATTGCTGTTTCCTTTCGCTCTCTTGTCTTTCTTCTCCCCACCCCCTTCTTGGCTACCTCTATTTCCTAATTCTTTCTTCACTGGACCAGACCTGAATCCGTCCTGGGAACTTTTAGTAATCTATGGAAAGGTTGTAAAAGGCTTCATGTCCGACGTTCAGTTGCTTAGTAACTCAAAGAACCTCCTGCCAAGTTTATGTTCAGAGACAAACCGTCCAGCCCCCGCTGTTTTAGGGCCTGGGCAGCATCAGTTCACCAGCTCAGCTATGTGTGAGGAGATCACCACACAGGCACAGAGAAGAACCTCAGCCACCACAGAGCATAGAGGGTAGGAGCAGAGGTTGAGCTCACCTCGCCAGGCCTGAAGAGGCACCTGGGGAGGCTGACCCGCACAGAGGTGTGGGCAACGTTGTAGAGTAAGAAAAACTAAATAATCACTGCATGTCGGGGAGGTGGTTTGAGATTCAGAGTTTCTCTACTTCTTCTTTTATTCTACTTTATAATCTATCATTCTCATTTTACTTCCTAGTAGTTTTCAGGAAGCCCATAGTTGTAGATTTAGAGACCCTCTAATAAATGGTACCAGGTAACCTCAGAGCAATGGCAACCTCCACAGAAACACAAAACCCAAACAAACAAAATCTCCTAGGATTCTGGGTTGTGAGGTACCAACCTGGAGGAAACAAAGCTTCCATAGTGGTAGGTAGGATGAATCTGGGTAAAATATTTGGTTTAATGCCTATTAAGAGCTGAGGCACCAGCAACACCCCAAGGTCCTAATAAGAATTCCTTGCTGGACTGCAGATGATACCTACTGTCTGATGATGTGCAGAAAAGTGCTAGAAGAGTGGGCTTCTTCTGGCTGGTGTCAGGAGCCTCTGCTACCTGCGTAAATCATTGGCCTTGTAACTCCCCCAAACTGTCACACAGAGGAGGAGGTAAAGCTTCTCAGAAGAGAGGAGCTGCCACAGCATGAGTAAAAAGTAGTATTTAGCACACCATGGTTAGCTGCGGGGTAGGGGAGCAGACTGGCTGGCTGGGAGCCAGGATTAATCAAGTGGGTATGAACAGGGAAGGAGGGGGAAAGAACAAAAGTCTATTGAAAGGTACAATAAAAATTTTAATGAGTCTTCAACTGTTACATTATCTTGTAAAAGTCATTGCATCATTTGCAAATTTAACTTTGAAATGATTAACTTGAATTGGGCTGGAGATTTAAAAATTTACAAAAAAGGAAATGGTCTCAGATTAGCAAAATTATTTATACTAAAATGTTTTCAGCATTCAGGGTAACAGACAGGATGGATTTTGGTGATGGTTTTAACTGTTGGGAGCTCATTGGATTTTCACTTAGGTGAATGAGAAGTCTCTAAAGATAAGAATGAGAACTAGGGTGTCTGCTGTACAGTTTTTCTTAAGATTACAAGTAAATTGAGTGACGATTTTAGCCTCTTTCATAATCAGGAATATTAATTATACTCTGTTATAGTTTAAGGTATCTCCAAGTAGGTGTATGTAGGGGAGGAAGATGACATTTGTGCCTTTACTCCCATGGCCTTAGAGTAGGAATAAGCATCACTCCTTGGTGAATGGTTATTGGTGAAGGGTAGAGGCTCATGTCCATGGAGAGAGGATGATGCTGGTGAAAGGCTGCATGATTAGTTGATATAACCAATCTTACACAGAGTCCTTCCTTTTTTTTTTTTTTTTTTTTTTGGGGAACATTACAAAAGGTTCTGTCCTTTACAAAAGTTTTTTGTTTTTGTTTTTTTTAATAGCACATTTCTGCAATGAATTTTTTTGTTTTGTTTTGTTTTTTGCGGTACGCGGGCCTCTCACTGTTGTGGCCTCTCCCGTTGCGGAGCACAGGCTCCGGACGCGCAGGCTCAGCGGCCATGGCTTACGGGCCCAGCCGCACCGCGGCATGTGGGATCTTCCCGGACCGGGGCTCCAACCCTTGTCCCCTGCATCGGCAGGCGGACTCTCAACCACTGCGCCACTAGGGAAGCCCGAGTCCTTCCCTTTTGAAAATGCTAACCACCTAGGTGACTTCAGGTGTGTTTGAAAGGAGTTAGGTACAGGTGGGAAGGGTTTTGGTGGATGGGTGCACTGTCAGATGTCTTAGGAAGCTTGTTCTGCTTCATTTCCTGACTCTGCTGAGGCTTAGGGATATTTGGGGGCTTCAAAATACATGGATGAGGGAGGAGCCCAGAACTTTTGAACTGAAACTGATGAATTAAAGAGAAAAATACTTTTTTCTTTAAAGGTTAGATCTTTAAAAGAAGGTAATAAAAGTAGATTTGGGTAGCTTTCTCATTGATTCACAACTGAACCATCTTCTTAAAAAAACAGCAGCCCTTTATGCTTGATCATGTTCCAGGAATCTTGATGTGGTGATTCTTTCCTGGGATAAGAGGTTGACAGATGGCTCCCGAGGTTCCTTTCTACTTTGAAATTGTATAGTTCTCATAAAAGCGTTTTTCTTTCTTTTTTAAAACAATTTATTTTATTGAAGAATAGTTGATTTACACTGTTGTGTTAATTTCTGCTGTACAGCAAAGTGATTCAGTTATACTGTACCTATATATATATATATATATACATTCTAAAAGGATTTTTCTTACATGCACAGTGTACTTCCCATATTTATATTAGCGTAACAGCAAAGGTTTTCTTTCCCTTTTAATTTGAAACTGACATTAAAAGTAGTTAACAATGTGAAAGGTAATAACATTCCACATGTTTGAACTGATATTAGATGCACATCTCTTAAAGGCGGCCAGAACCTCAGAGGTATCCTCAGGAGAATTCACCTGACTTACTCACCTCTCTTGATCATCATGTATGATGAGATTTTTAGATGATGATGATGATGATTAAGTTCCTTGGGTGAGAAAGAACAGACTGTTTAGAATTTTGTAAAATAAAGTAAACCTCAGTTCATCTCTCATAGACAGATAATATTAATAGTTTTTAATTTTTAAGTGTTTTGGGGAGGTATACATTTAACTTTAGATGGTGTTTTTTAGAAAGTTTTTATACGTTTAGGTCTTGTAAAGAACAAAATAATTTTAGTTGAGAAGAATCACACTACACTATGCTTCCTAAATGGTTAATTAATTCAAACACAGATTACAAGAGTATCTATATTTACCCATACATAATTTCAAAATATTTAAGAAGGTGATTTGAAGCTCTGGATATGTGGGAGGGGCATGTCAACTCTGAGTCTCAATTAAGGCAGTGGTTCTCCACCAGGAGTGATTTTACCCCTAGGAAACATTTGGCACTATCTAAAGACATTTTGATTGTCATCACTGGAGAGGTGGGAGTGCTATTGGCATCTGGTGGTTAACATCCTACAATGCACAGTTCAGCTCTCTTTTTTTTTTTTTTGGCTGCGTTGAGTCTTTGTTGCTGTGTGCGGGCTTTTCTATAGTTGCGGCACGTGGGCCCTAGAGTGCGTGGGCTTCAGTAGCGGCGCATAGGCTCAGGATTTGTGGCACACAGACTCTAGGGTGCACAGGCTTCAGTAGTTGTGGCACATGGGCTCAGTAGTTGTGGTACATGGGCTTAGTTGCTCCACGGCATGTGGGATCTTCCTGGACTAGGGATCGAACCCGTGTCCCCTGCATTGGCGGCAGATTTTTAACCACTGCCACCAGGGAAGTCCCAGGTCAGCTCTTTATAAAAGAATTATCTGGCCCCAAATGTCAGTAGTATCAAGGTTGAAAAATCATGCTACAGGGTGATATGAGCTGTTTACTGATGGAATATCCTCCCTCAACAATATCTTTCAGTCTTTCCTTTGGATCTGATCAGATTCCAACCTCCTGACTAGAGGGTTAAGGCCATGCTGATAGCATTCTGGGATCTGAGTGGAAGAATAGATGAGATCTAAATATTAAGTAAGTGTATGTTGACTTAATTCTTCAGCGTAGGGTATGGTACCTCTGCCTTCAATTGTGTTTGTATCCTCTAGTCCAGAGACTCTTCATTTTACTCTCTCTAGAGAGAGGCAGACTCCCAACAGAGGGAATCTGGGGTTCTAGCAGCTTCTTAAATGGCAAGTGTAGGATTGATTGCCTTGTTTACAATGAAAGCCTCCAGATTCAAGATTAAGGCAAACAAAAGTGCATTGTCTACACCTACTCTCAGCCCATCCTACCATCTTTTCTCTTTAATCTGAGGCATTTGTATTTGTTAAGAAATACAGGACCAGACTACGTAAGGCAGGTTGCCATTTTATACAGTGTCTCCTGGATTTCTACTGTGGAGGCTATCTAGAGGGCCTTAGGATTGGATATACTGCTTTAAATTGCCTGTCTTTCTTTTTAACAGCTTCTTATCCTGATCACCCAAAGGTACCATGTAAGGATAGCATTAAGCAAGTAAGGGGTAGTCATAGGGACCAAAATAAAAGTTTCAGGGAAAACCATTCTTAACTCTTGTAATTATACAGCCATAGGATGGGGAAATTTCATAGTTATTGAACCACAAATTTCTCTCTTGCTTTCTGCTCCAACTCATCCCCAAACATAACTCAAAGTGAAGTGCCCTGCCAGTGTGCTTTCTGCTGAATTCGCCACAGCTCTTGATGAGAGAAGAAGCTCTTCAAGTGTTTCCTCATTGACTGATGGGTGAATCCAAGCTGCAAGAAACATTGTTGGATTTCTGTGTCTTTATGGAGCACATTCTCATTGTCACAGTTTGGGGTTTGCCTTTATTGAATCTGTCACAGGCAGAAAGATGAGTCCAAAGTAGAAACCTAAATTGACAGGTATCTGCAGAGGATCAAAGGGAAACCTAGACACTGAGCATAAAAAAACGCCAGAAGTTAGTCATAGATTTGGCTAACCAGAATCTAGAATGTCAGATTAAGGGTCCCGGTCTGAAACTAAGAAAATATCAAAAGGGACGTACACCTATCAAATGCAGAATGAGAGATTCAGAGTTGAAATTAAAAGGTAAATAAAATAGAAAACTAAGCAGGACTTGTAGTCTTTTCTTCTTTTAATACTGGTAGATTGCAGTTGGGTCAGGCTGGGCAGACAGAGGAAGGGACTGCTGAAGTCAAAGGACAAAAGGCTTCTTGCTTTTGACTACACGAGGTCTGGAATCCACACTCTTTGTATACAAAGAATACTTGAAGTTTTCCAGAGTAGTGTTCCCCAAAGGGTGTCCCAAGGAGCACAAGTTCTGTTAATGCAGAAAAATGTTTGGAAAATACTGGATTAAACAAAATTAAGTTTCTTTCCAAAGACTCCCAGGAGCTAACGTGTGCTGTGTATCTCCCCTAGGGGAAGTGTATAAACAGTGTTTCCCAGATGTTTTCAACCTCTGAACTCTTTCTTACAAGGGCTTTACAGGACCAGTATTATGTAGACCATGTTTTGGGAAATCATGCTCTGGTCACTATCTATGTTCGTATAGAATCTCTATGTCTTCTGTTCAGAACATTTGTTCTGCTGGCTGTCAGCTTACCTTGTCAAATTTTGCAGCTGAACGAGTATATTGATATATTTTGTCCTTATTCTCTAGGCATTGTTTATGAAGATGACACAAAGCATTGAGGAAAAATTTGAAGGCCTTTTACTTTATAGCCAAGTTACAAATGAGAGTGACAAAATGAACTTCTGGTAGTTTAGGTCTCTAATTAATCTTACTCTAGGGAGCAGATGACCTTGAATAACTTACCAGACTAATCCACTCACTGTGTTAAACTTGCCTCTGTTCAGATAATTAAATTTGGATTATGTTGAGTTTGAAGAAGAAGTAATTATTTTATGTATTTTTAACCCCTCTCCCCAGTTGAATTTTGAATGGATCCAATTACACCCTAAGAATGAGATTTTAAGATATTTTTCTCTGTAAATATTTCATGGACACAGAAATATCTGGTGATACTGGAAAAAGAAATAAAGACAAGAAGACAAAGGGGTTCAATCTGCATGATGTTGAATTCTTTGGGAGGTGTAATGCAATATATGGGTGTAGAAGACTCTCTATTAGCCATCGGATGATGTCATCCTACAGTGTTATTGTATGCAATACACATGCATTTCCTAAGGTTTTTAGGGTGATGATTTTTTTGCACATGTGCTTACCCCAGTGCCTTAACTGAGCAGATACTCAAGTGTTTAAGAATTACCATTGTTATTTTAAGACTTTTGATTACTTTTAGAATAATAAAAAACAGTGTTATTTAATTCAAATGACTGCTTCATAGTGTGGTCCCAAGATGCTATTTTAAAATGTTCTGCCCTCATAAAGATAATTATTTTAGATTTCATGGTAAAAGTATGCATGATCACAGAGATCATGTTATAGTATAAACCTTGTTATATTTAAATATATATATAAATCTTGTTATATTAAAAGAAGGTTTATATAAGTGTAAATGTAAAAGGTTATAAGAACCCTGGTAATGATAGTCAGATACCTTTTTTTTTTGTACTGTAGACTGAGAAACTTAGTTTAAAAGTATAGGGGAGAGACGCAAGAGGGAGGGGATATGGGGATATACGAATGCATATAGCTGATTCACTTTGTTATACAGCAGAAACTAACACAACACTGCAAAGCAAATTATATTCCAATAAAGATGTTAAAAAAAAAAAAAGTACAGAGACATGACCAGGTAGGTGATACTCTCATCTGTGCCCTGGAGATCCTGAAAGGGCCTTAGACTAGGCATTAGTCCCTTGCCAGCCACAATCCATGAGCAGGCCTGTTGGCATAGGGACCAGGCAGGAGAAACTCTCATCTGCATCCCAGGAGAACCTGAAAGGGCCTTATACGTGGCTTTAGCTTCCTCACAGCCACAGTCTGCCAGTCTGCCAACAGTCCTGAGGCTGTAGGGTCCCAGCAGGAGACACTCCCATCTGTGCCCTTGGAGATCCTCAAAGGGCCCTTTACTCCAGTCCCTTCACAGCCTCAGTCTGCTAGCAGTTTTGCTGGCACAGAGACCAGGCAGAAGACCCTTCTGTCTGAACTCTTGGAGATCCTGAAAGGGCCCTGTACTTGGCTCCAGGCCCTCCCAGCCATAGTCCATGAGCAGTTAAGCTGGCACAGGGACCAGGTGGGAGACATGTCTGTGCTTCAGGAGATCCTGAAAGGGCCCTACACTTGGCTTTAGCCCCTCTAGTCACAGTCAAGGACCAGTCCAGCCTGCTCAGGGACCTGGTGGGAGACACACTGATCATGCCTCCAGAGGCAGGTCTGCAGACTTCAGTCTTGGCTGTGGAAACTGAAACAGCCCTGGGGCTTGCTTTCAGCCTCTCTCAGCCATGGTCCAGGGTCAGTCTTGCCCACACAGGGACCCATCCAGTGACCAGGCAGCAATCGTCCTGGACACTACACCTGCCACACACCTGGTAATAGATCCACTGTCTGAAGACCCCACTGTGGACCCTGAAGTGGACACTTATCCCAGCACCACCTTACTGAATAAGGTACTAGAGGCAGTTCTAGCCACCTGGGCACCAGGCATGATCCATATCCACCTGAGACCCTGATAACAAGCCTGCCAACCATAGATCTCACTGCATACCCAGCAACAACCTCACAGCCAGCTCCAACCCAGCATAACTGTGATTCTATAGGTAATCCCATCAACCCAAGGAACAGACAGGAGAAGGTATTTTCTTGCTGAAACCAGTCTGTAAAGCCTGGAAGAGGTGTTTGCTTCTTTAAATGCACGAAAAACAATGCAAAGCTACATGGATCATGAAGAGTCAGGCAATATGACACCACCAAAGGAAAACAAAAAAGCTTCAGCCACAGAGAAATGAAGATCTATAATTTGCCTGACAAATAACTGAAAATAATCATCTTAAAAAACACTGAAATGCAGGAGAACACAAATAGACAACTAAACAATCTCAGGAAAACAATGCATGAACAAAATGAGTTTAATAAAGAAATAGAAACCATAAAAAAGAATGAAACAGGAATCCTAGAGCTGAACAATGCAATGACAGGACTGAAAAATTCAATGAAAGCTTCAGCAGCAGACTTGATCATGCAGAAGAAAGAATCAGTGAACTAGAAGACAGGTCATTTAAAATTAGCCAGTTAGAAAACTTTTGTTTCACTTATATATGTATACATATTAGATAAGTGTGCGTTTGTTGGATTGTGATATAAAATGTATTTTTTAGATCAAAAACGTTTTAAGGCCATTGTAGTTAAGTTATACTAGCAAATAAAAGCACAAATTAACCTCAAAAAAATTAGCCAGTTAGAGGAACAAAAAGCAGAAAAGATGAAAAAGACTGAAGAAAATCTACCTGAATTATGGACATCATCAAATGAATGAACATTCGCATCATGGGAGTCCCAGAAGAAAAAGAGAGAGAGAGGTCAGAAAGATTAAAGAAAGACATAATAGCTGAAAATTTTCCAAATCTTAGGAAATGAACACTCAGTTATGGGAAACTTCAAGGATCCCAGATGAGATCAACCCAAAGATTACTTTGAGACACATTACAATTGAATGTTAAAAGTTAAAGGAGAGGATTTTGAAAGCAGCAAGAGAAAAATGACTTGTCACATACAAGAGAAACCCCATAAGGTTATCAGTGGATTTCTCTGCAGAACTGTGCATTTCAGTAGGGAGTGAGATGATATATTCAAAGTGCTAAAAGAAAAAAATCCTGCCAACCAAGAATACTATATCCCTTTTGCCTTGTAGGCAAAAACTGTCCTTCAGAAATGAAGGAGAAATAAAGACATTCCTCAACAAACAAAAGCTAAGGGAGTTCATCACCACTAGACCTGCTTACAAGAGATGCTAAAGGGAGTTCTTCAAGCTGAAATGAAAGGGCACTAAGTAACAATATGAAAATATGTAAAACTCACTGATGAAGTTAAATATATAGTCAAATTCAGAATACCCTATTAATATGATGGTGGTGTGTGAAGCACTTTTATGTCTCTAGTATAAAAGTTAAAAAACAATAACATTAAAGATAACTATAGTTACAATAATTTGGTAATGGATGTACAACATAAAAAGATGTAAAGTGTGACATCAGCAGCATGTCTGACTAAAGGTTTATCAATTTTGTTTATCCTTTCATAGAATCAGATCTTACTTTCATTGGTCTTTTCTATTGTTTTTTTAGTTTCTATTTTATTCATTTCCACTATCTTTATTATTTCTTTCCATCTACTAACTCTGGGTTTTCTTTATTCTTTTTCTAATTCCTTTAGGTGTAAGGTTAGATTTTTTTAATTTGAGATTTTTCTTGTTTCCTGATGTAGGCTTGTGTTGTTATAAACTTCCCTCTTAGCTTTTGCTGAGTCCCAACATTTTGGGTTGTTGTGTTTCCATTTTGACTTTTCTCCAGGTATTTTTTGATTTTCTTCTTTGATTTCCATTGGTTGTTTAGTAGCATGTTGTTTAGCCTCCACTTGTTTCTGGTTTTGCAGTCTTTTCTTCCAGTTCATTTCTAGTCTCATATTATCATGGTTGGAAAAAATGCTTGATATGATTTCAATCTTCTTAAATTTACTGAGACTTGTTCTGTGGCCTAGCATGTTATCTATCCTGGAAAATGTTCCATGTGCACTTGAAAAGAATGTGTATTCTGCTGTTTTGGATAAAGTGTTCTGTATATATTTATTAATTACATCAGGTCTAATATGTCATTTAAGGCTAGTGTTTCCTTATTGATTTTCTATCTGGATGATTTGTCCATCAATTTCAGTGGGGTGTTAAAGTCCCCTACTATCATTGTATTACTGTCAATTTCTCCCTTTATGTTTGTGAATATTTGCTTTATGTATTTAGGTACTATGTTGGGTGCATATATATTTATAATTGCTATATCTTCCTGTTGTTTGATTCCTTTATTATTATGTAATATCTTTCTTTGTCTCTTTTTACAAAGTCTTAGACTTTGTTTTAAAGTCTATTTTGTCTTATATATCTATTGTTACCCCAGCTTTCTATTCCTTTCCATTTGCATGGAATACCTTTTCCATCCCCTCACTTTCAATCTGTGTGTTTCTTTAGATCTGAAGTGAGTCTTTTATAGGCAACATATATATGGGTTTTGTTTTTTTATCCATTCAGCCACTCTGTCATTTACATTTAAAATAATTATTGATGATTATGTGCTTCCTGTTATTTTATTAATTGATTTCTGGTTGTTTTTGTAGTTCTTTTTGTTCCTTTCTTCTTCTTTTGGTGTCTTCCCTTGTGATTTGATGACTGTCTTAATGGTATGCTTGGATTCCTTTCTCTTTTGTGTTGTGTGTGTGTGTGTGTATTATAGGTTTTTGGTTTGTGGTTACCATGAGGTTCATATATATGATTATTTAAAATTGATGATCTTTTAAGTTTGAACACATTCTAACCACCCTACAGTTTTACTACCATCTCCATGTTTAATGTTTTTGACATCATATTTTACGTCTTTTTGTTTTGTGTATGCCTTAGCTACTTACTGTGGATATAGTGATTTTACTATTTTTGTGTTTTAACCTTTCTACTAGCTTTATAACTGGTTGATCTAGTACTTTTACTGTATGTTTTCCTTTACCAGTGAGATTTTTCCTTTCACAATATTCTTTTCTTTTCCACTTAGAGAAGTCCCTTTAACATTTCTTGTAAAGCCAGGTTAGTGGTGCTAAACTCTTTTAGCTTTTGCTTTTCTGTAAAACTCTTTATATTTTCTTCAAATCTGAACGATAAGCTTGCCAGGTAGGTTTTAGGTTTTTTTCCTTTCATTTTGAATATATTGTACCACTCCCTTCCGGCCTGCAAAGTTTCTGCTGAAAAGCCAGCTGATGGTATTATGGAAGTTTCATTGTGTATAGCTAGTTGCATTTCTCTTGCTGCTTTCAAGATTCTTTCTTTATCTTTAATTTTTGCCATTTTAATTAGAATGTGTCTTGGTGTGGACCTCTTT
The DNA here is from genome assembly GCF_000442215.2 of Lipotes vexillifer. Classification (NCBI taxonomy): domain Eukaryota; kingdom Metazoa; phylum Chordata; class Mammalia; order Artiodactyla; family Lipotidae; genus Lipotes; species Lipotes vexillifer. Next base: position 599,719 of record NW_006775731.1, read on the forward strand.
GGGTTGATCTTGTTTGGGACTCTGTATGCTTCCTGGACCTGGATGTCTGTTTTCCTTCCCAGGTTAGGGAAGTTTTCAGCTATTTCTTTGAAGAAATTCTCTGCCCCTTTCTTTCTCTGTTCTCCTTCTGGGACCCCTATGATATGAATGTTCGTATGTTTGATGCTGTCCCAGAGGTCTCTTAAACTATCCTCATTTTTTGAAATTCCTTTTGCTTTTTTCTGTTCAGCTTGGGTGGTTTCCACTATCCTGTCTTCCAGATTGCTGATCTGTTCCTCTGTATCATCGAATCTATTGTTGATTTCTTTTAGTGTATATTTTTATTTCAGTTATTGTATTCTTCAGCACTGTTCTTTATATTTTCTAACTCTGTTGAAATTCTCACTTGTTCATCTATTCTTCTCCCAAGTTTGGTAAGCATCTTTATATGATCATTACCTTGCACACTTTATTGGATAGATTGCTTATCTCCACTTTGTTTAGTTCTTTTTCTGAGGTTATGTCTCATTTCTTTGTTTGGGACATAGTTCTCTGTCTCCTCATTTTGCTCAATTCTCTGTGTTTATTTCAATGTGTTAGGTAAGTTGGTTACATTTCTCAATCTTGGAGAAGTGGCCTCATGTAGGAGATGTCCTATGGGGCCCAGAAGCACTCCCCTCTGGTCACCAGAGTTATACACTACAGTGTTGCCCTCAATGTGGGATGAGTTTGCCTTTCTATTGTGTTGGGGCTGATTACTGTGGGTGCACTGGTAGGCCAAGCTCTCCCCTGGCCTGATTGGCTGCAAGGTCATGCCTCATGTGGTGGCTTCAGGGTAGGCTTCCTGTGCAGTGGGCTGTGTGGCCTGGGGGTGGGTGGGGCTGGGTCCCCCTCTGGCTGTCTGTGCAGCTCAGAGGGACTAGGGCCTGGTATTGGCCTGCTGGAGGGTGGGGCTAGGTCCCGCTGCAGCTATATGCATGGCCTTGGGGGCTAGGGGCTGGTGCTTGCTCACTGGAGGTCAGACTTGAGTCCCCATGTGGCTATCTGCACAGCCTTGGAGGGGGGCCAAGATTGGGGCTGATGCTAGTCCACTGGTGAGTTGAGTTGTGTCCCTGGTGCTATAGGCTAGAGAGAGGATTCCAAAATGGCACTTGCCAGTGCTGGTGTTATTGTGGTAGAACAGACTCCCCAGAATGGCTGCTCTAAGTGTCTCTGTCTTAAGAGGAAGTCCCAGTTGCCTCCTGCCTCTCCAGAGGGCTCTCCAAGATCAGCAAGTGGATTGACCCAGACTCTTTTCAAACTATTGCCTCTGTGATGGGACTCAGAGCATGTGAGGTATTGTGTGTGCCCTTTAAGACTGGAGTCTTTGTTTCCTGTAGCCCTCTTGCTTTCCCAAACAAATCCCACTGGTTTTCAAAGCTAGATGTCCTGGCTTTGTCTTCCCAGTGCAGGAGCCCTGGCTTGGGGAGCCTGATGTGAGGTTTGGGCCTCTGCATGAGGACTCACTGAGGGTCTCTACAATTATGATGTTCCTCCCGTTTGTGGGTAGCTGACCCAGGTATCTGAGTCCTGGCTATACTGTGTCTGCTTCCCATCTTATGGTTCCTTCTTTATGTCTTTGTTGTAGAAGATCTTTTTTGCTAGTCTTCAGGTTGTTCTCATAGTTGCTTTACAAGTAGCTGTGATTTTGGTGTGTCTGTGGAAGGAGGTGAGTTCAGGGTCTTCCTACTGTACCATCTTGGCCACCTCTCTAATATTATTAAAATGTCCATATTACTCAAAGCCATATATAGATTTAATGTGATCTCTATTAAAATTCCAATGGTATTTTTCACAAAAATAGAAAAAAAAACTATCCTAAAATTTGTATGGAACCACAAAAGGCTCTGAATAGTCAAAGCAATCTTGAGAAAGAACAACAAAGGTGGAGGCATCACAGGTCCTCATTTCAAACTATACTACAAAGGTATAGTAATCAAAACAGCATGGTACTGGCATAAAAACAGACACATAGACCAATGGAATAGAGCATAGAGCTTACAAATAAAACCATGCATGTATGGTCAACCCATATTTGACAAAGGAGCCAGGAATACTCAATTGGGAAGAGAGAGTTTATACAGTGTATGGAATGGGAGAAAATATTTGCAAACCATATATTAGATAAGGAGTTAACATCCAAAATATGTAAGAAACTTATACAACTTGATAACAACCCACCCCCTGCAAATAGTCCAATTTAAAAAATGGGCAGAGGACCTGAATAGAAATTTTTGCAGAGAGATATACAAATGGCCAACGGGTACAGGAAAAGTCGCTCAATGTTACTAATCATCAGGGAAATACAAATCAGAACCACAGTAGGTATCACTTCACACTTATTAGAATAACTATTCTCAAAGAGACAAGTGGCAACAGGTACTGGTGAGGATGTGGAGAAAAGGGAACTCTTGTGCACTGTTGATGGGAATATAAATTGGTATAGCTACTATAGAAAACAGTATGAAGGTTCCTCAAAAAATTAAAAATAGAACTACCATATGATCCAGCAATCCCACTTCTGGGTATATATCTAAAGAAAATGAAATCACAATCTTGAAGAGATATCTGTACCCCCATGTTTATTGAAACACTGTTCACAATAGCCAGGATATGAGAAAAATCTGTGTTTATCAACAGACAAATGGGTAAATAAAAGGTGACATATATATATATATATATATATATATATATATATATATATATATATATATATATATGATATATA
>NW_006775731.1:602482-633580 GCF_000442215.2 Lipotes vexillifer
ATATATATATATATATACATATGATCCATGAAAAAGGAAATACTGGCTTTTGTGACATGGATGGACCTGAGGGCTAAGTGATAAAAGTCAGACAGGGAAAGGCAAATACTGTATGATTTTACTTGTATGTGGAATCTAAAATAAAGCCAAGCTCATAGAAATGGAAAGTAGAATGGTGATTGTTAGAGAGAAAATCTTCCAGTTATAAGATGATTAGGTTCTGGGAATCTGTTGGACAGCCTTGTGACTATAGTTAATAATACTATATCTTAAGTGATCTTACCACAGACACACAAAATCATAATTATGTGAGTTGATGGATGTGTTAACCTTATGTGGTAATCATTTTGCAATATTTGTTTGTATCAAATCATCACATGCACTTAATTGTACACAATTTTATATATCAATTATATCTCAATAAACCTGGTAAAAAAAGGAAAAAAATGGAAAAAAAAGTACAGACTTATTCTTTATGTTCAAGATCAGTTTTTCTCCAACCTATTTCTGTTTATAGTTCAGTTGAGAAGTAAGTACACACAGAAGCTGCTAGTTCTTCCTGTTTTTTTTTTTTTTTGTGGTATGCGGGCCTCTCACTGTTGTGGCCTCTCCCATTGCGGAGCACAGGCTCCGGATGTGCAGGCTCAGCGGCCATGGCTCACGGACCTAGCCACTCCGCGGCATGTGGGATCTTCCCGGACCGGGGCACGAACCTGCATCCCCTGCATTGGCAGGCAGACTCTCAACCACTGCGCCACCAGGGAAGCCCTGCTGGTTCTTCCTTTCCTGGACCTGAAGTTCCTGGAAGGTGGATGGTAAACAAGTGTTGACTCACTTGTTTTCCATAGCACCAGGAAAGTGTCAAAGTGAGATGCTTGTTAAATTCCTTTTTTCTTTAAACTGTGGTATACATAAAACTGTCAGACCAATATATTCCTCTGCTTCCTTATAAAGCCGTCTAAATCTGTTTTCTTCATGTTATTTTGAGCATTATGGTAGAAGCAGAGAAAAACCATATTCTCTCAGCTGCTTGTGTTACATGATTTAAAAAATGAAACAAAACTCTCACCTTGTAGACTCCAGTTTAATTAAAGGGTCATTCCAAATACTCTTATTTTAAAAACTGTCAGCTACATATTGAAGAAATATTCTCGATTGTTCATTTTCAAGCGTATGAAGTAACATTTCTTGTTGAAGAAATTCATTCAAAAGATGTTAAATATCCAGATAAAGGAATCATTTGGAACTGTTAACAATGAGAGGATCAGGGCGAAGGGCACAATGAATAGAGGCTATGACAAGCAGAAGTTGTCGGAGGTTCATTTGTATTTGGCTGCAAATGACTAAGTAAGACCCAAAATAGCTGTCATGTGATGTATGATATGATTGTGAAGCATTAATTGAAAAATTATAAACGGATGATTTTCTGAGCCTATTGGAGAAGGGACTACTATTTCTGAGTGTCATATCAATTTTAACTATTGGTAAGGAAGATATGAAAAATTAAAATAAAAATCTTGGTCAGCTTTAATGCATCTGAATCACTCTTGGATGACTGCCAGGTGCTCATGTGCTTGATGATAAAGTCTTATCCAAGACTTACCTAAGGAGAGCAAGAAGTGAAAGCCTCAGAAATGATGACCTCTCTGGGAAACTGCTGCTCCCTTCCCACACCACAGCTAGACTTGGTTGGTGGTAAGTGATAAAATCTAATGGCTGGAGGGTTTTTGATTTCAACTTAAGCTGTAGCTGTCTTACAGAGGGGAGAGAGTATGGGTTGATCTGTTACAGTATTCATCATTTTGTCCCTTTTACCCCTATGATTTAGAGGAGCCACCTAAATTTAAAAAATAAAATATTTTTTTCTATATGCTGAAAGGAAGATCTGTCAAAGCATCTGGTAATATTCAATCTAACAATTTTTAGGGTTGGTGAAGGATCCGCTAGATTCTTTTTAGAGGCTTTTAAGTCATTAGCTCTTACTCAGCACTTTCTATTATTGCCATTTATTTTCTTATGCAAGAGAATAAATAATTTATTAAGAAAAAGACAAAAATTCAATGAATGTGAATTTATGCTAAGCTAGTTCATGCCCCATGCTTTTATTGTCTACCAGCATATACAGAACACTAAATAAATATGGGCTTGTACTATGTATCTACTTTTCATTAGAAAATATGTATTTTATTTTTCCTTGAATGTCCATGATGTAGAATTTTTATTTATTATAGGAATTATTTTTTAAAACACCAATTCATGTTGGAGCAAGTCATACTTTATCAGACACCCACCTTCAAGTTAGATGACTAGATGGGCAGAAACGCTTGACAGTATCTAATGAACTTGATTCAAAAATTTTAAAGCAAAATGATTGTAAAATATTTGAAATAAATAGATTCTACCTGCTGAAATTGTTTCTTTGAAAAGTAAATATAGTGCCAGACCTTTAATTATTCTTTCTGTAGTAAAGAGCATTCAGAGGGAGGATCTCTGATCACATCAGACCTTTGGATATTAAGAGCCTTTGCTGTCTCCATTAGTATTTTTAAATCTGACATCAGAATCTCCTAAAGAAAATCTTTTTTTGCATGTCTGGGAGGTTAGGGTGAGTAGGAAATAATAGTGGATAGGAAATAATGCTTTTGAAAATCCTGGTCTTTATGAGAGTTCATCACCCGTAAAATGCTTTCTGTTTATGAAAGAACAGCAGTGTGGGTAGTTATTTGATGTGTTCTCAAGTTGCAGCATGAGTAGCACAAACAAATGTAATATTAGTTGAAAGATTTGGCTTAAGTTCATTATTTTGTATTTCAGTCTGATTCAGTTGTCTTCAGAAATAAAAGTTATTCACTCCAGAACAAAGCTACTCATGGGACAAATAATGAAATAACCTGTAAACTCAGTCACTTCATCACCTGTGGCTTTCATCATGATATCAGATTTAGTTCATAGGAAGACTTATTTCTTAAAGGAATCATTGGACTGACACAAATACAACCTTATTATTGAACTGAATCACAGTAAGCATTTTGTATTTAAAAATATAATGTTTAAACAAGTGGGTAGGTACAAGTTTAAATTTAGCATTTTAACTGAGTGCCCCATCCAGTCTGGTGACATTCTCTACCCAAAACAAAACAAAACAAAAATAATCATTTTCATAGTCAAATAAGTTTGGGAACTAAGGCACCAAATATTCCTACCCCTTATTTGGAGATTCTCAATATATCAGAGAGTATTAAAGCCCTGTCCCGCAATTAAGAAGCACTTTCATTTTTTTTTTTTTTTTTTTTTCCTTGCGTTATGCGGGCCTCTCACTGTTGTGGCCTCTCCCATTTGCGGAGCACAGGCTCCGGACGCGCAGGCTCAGCGGCCATGGCTCACGGGCCCAGCCGCTCCGCGGCATGTGGGATCTTCCCGAAACGGGGCATGAACCCGCGTCTCCTGCATCGGCAGGCGGACTCTCAAGCACTGCGCCACCAGGGAAGCCCAAGAAACACTTTCATTTTTTAATCTAGATATTTTCAAGTTATGTGTTTATACACAAATAGTTGAGAGTCAAGTAGTTTTGGGATTTTAGACAAACAGCAGCCCTTAGACCTTCTTTTCCATTTCCCATTCTCCAGAGGCAACCATTTTTCATCTGTTAGCTGATTCTTTGGTAACTACCTTCATCTCAAAACAACAGAATGGTATGGCTACCTCCTGAGTATTTTTTCTATTTTTTTAATCTATTGAGCTCTCACTATGAAAGATGGGAGTTTATTTAGCTTGTTCCCTGATCCCATCCCTCTCTCTCTCTTACTTTTCTCTCACAGGGGCACACGTGCACATGTGTGCACACACACAATTCTTCCCCCCCCCCCCAGTTCTTCCTGTAAAATTATGTTGTGATTTGGATTATGCCAACATTTAGTGTTTATATTAAGAATATGTAAATGCAATTTTTAGCTAAACCACATAGAATAATATAATTCCTATTCTATTTTTGTATACCTTTTAACTTTTTTCTAGAGTTTATTGTTGTTATTTGCTTAGTTTTCTATGTGTTTAATTCAACCCCAATTCTCCACTAGATCAATAAATCTGTTCTTGGTATGTTCATTTGCATCAGGTTTTCTTTCAGTGTCATCTGTTTCAAGAAGTCTTTCTGAGAGCCTTGTGACCTGTTCCAATCTGGGCTGGATGCCTTCCTTGCCCAGGGGTATGGCTGGCATCCTTAGAGTTCTCTTCCTCACCACCCTGGGGTGCTAGATCTCCTGTTTGCTGTGTCTCCTGACTTCCTCTTTCTTGGTTTACTCTTTTTTTTTTTGGTAGAGTATCTACCAAAGAGACTGGTATCTCTTGAGAAAATGTCTGGAAAATAGTCACTTATTCTATCCTCACATTTGATTTTTTATCAAACTATATTATTCTCAGTATACAATTATATGCTAGAGTTCTTTTTCCTTCCTTTTTAAAAATTAAAAAAAAATTTTTTTGGCTGTGCCTTGCGGCATGCAGGGATCTTACTTCCTTCATCAGGGATCGAACCCATGCCCCCTGCAGTGGGAAGACTGCCAGGGAAGTCCCCTCTTTTTCCTTCTCGAGGAAAACAATTGTCTTTTAGCTTTCAATGTTGCTCTTACGGAAGGTCACACTCCTGTGTGTCTCTTCCGCTCTCAGTACTGTTCTTCACTTTTGGCATTTCTGATCACCAAATGTGTGGTGGTTTTTCCCACACGAAGCGACTCAGTGATACCAGCTTGGTGTCCTGTAGTTTAACTGTCTTCCTGAAAATAGTGTCCCACCTATTAAGGGCTCAGTCTCACAGGACTGCCCCCCTTCCCCTACCCACTTCAGGTACCAACTGCAAATCCAGATTGTTTCCTGTGGATATGACTGACTGCTGTAAATCACCCCCCTCCTCAGGTTCCCATGATCCCCTCCTCAGGTTCGATTAATTTATTAGAGCTACTCACAGAACTGAGGAAAACAAGTTACTTACTAGGTTACCAGTTTGTTACAAAGGATATTAAAAGATACGAATGAATAATCAGATAAAGAGATATATAGGGCAGGGTCCAGAAGGGTCCCGAGCATAGAAGCTTCTGTCTGTGGAGTTTGGGGCATACCACCTACCCAGCATGTGGATGCATTCTTGTTCACCCATCTTGTGGCTCTCCACAGCCTGTCCTTTTGGGTTTTTGTGGAGGCTTTATTGCACAGGCATGATCAATTAAATCATTGGCGTTGGTGACCCAGTCAACCTCCAGCCTCACTCTTCTTCCCAGAGGTTGGGGGGTGGGACCAAAAGTTCCAATCTCCTAATCAGGGTTGGTTTCCCTGGCAATCAGCAACCATCCTTTCTGGAAGTCACCTCATTAACATAAACTCAGGTGTGGTTGAAATGGGCTTATAAGAATAACAAGACTCCTTTCACCCTTATGGCTCTGGAGCTATTTCAGGAACTGAGGACAAAAGAACAAATACTATAACAAAAGATGCTTTCATTGCTTTTGTGCTTTGGACTTTCCAAGAGTTTTAGGAGCTCTGTGCCAGAAATGGGGACAAAGACCAAATATATATTTTTATTATAAATCACAGTATCACAGTTACTGTTGAGAAATCCAAAGCAATCTAATTTATAATTCTTTGTATATACCTCTACCTCTAACCCCAATCTTATTTTCCTAATATTCTGGGATTTCAATAAAGTGCCTTAGTGTGAGTCTATTTTCATACACTAGATGGGTCTTTTTAATGTAGAGACTCACGTCCTTCATTTCTCAAAAGATTTTATTAATGATATTTTCCTTTCTCTTCCTTTTTGCCTTCAGGGACTCCTGTTCTTCAGGTGTCGGACCTCCTGGATTGGTCACTAATTATCTTTCTCTCCTAATTTTTGTCTATTTATCTTTTTCTTTACTTTCTGTAAGATTTCCTCAACTTTATTTTCAGCCATTGTATTGAGATTTCCCTTTTTGCTGTCACATTTTTATTTTGCCAAAAAATTTTTTGTTCTATAAATATTTCTTTTAAAAAATAAAATTCTGTTCTTGTTTCATGGACACAATAGCTTATCTCTGATCATTTTTCTTTTTCACCAAAATCATCTTCTCCTTGCATAATCTTTCCTCCGGGTTGAGGTTTTTTGTTTGCTTCCTTTGGGCCTGTTATCCAAATGAGAGTTTTCCCTTAATCTCTGCTAATCCTTGACTGCCTGATCATATTTAAGAGTAGGAGACTAGAAAGCTGATTGAATGCTCTGAGTGTGTGGGTAGGCCTATTGACTGAATGTCATTGTAGGGTGATCTGGATGTGCCAATTTTCAGTATCATGTCTTCTTGGACTGATCAGATCTCCTTGAGGGGGGTGGTCTCTAGTCTGCTAACTGGAGGATAAAGGCTTTGGAGAGTCAAGTTGTGGAAGAGGACTGGAGGTGGTCTCAGCACTCAGAATGCCTATGTTAACTTAATTCACCTATTTTCAAGGTAACTCTATACTCAACTGCCCAGAGTCCCTAAGTCCAGAGACCCTTTGATTGATTCTTTCTGGAGAATAAAGCTCTAGAATTGGAGTGGGTGCACCTACCCAGCAACACAGAGTAAGGAAAGACCTAGAATTCTAACTGCTTCTAAACATTTTAAAATGAGAATTAATCTTCTCAATGTATCATTGTCCCTTTACCCAGAGTTAGGCCAAACTTGAGGTTAAGGGTACAGTTCTCCAAGACTGTCTAGGTTGCCCAAGACTTCTGACACCAGCTGCAAGTTCAGGTGTCTCCAGGGCTGTCCTCACATGAGACTAGCTAATGATAAATTTGGAGGTTCTCACAGATTCCTTCAGATTTGATAATTTGATAGATCAACTCACAGAGCTCAGGAAAGTGCTATACTTATAATTATAGTTTTATTATACCAAAAGGGCACAAATCAGAACTAGCCAAAGGAAGAAACACTTAGGGTGGAATCTGGGACTGAGAAGTTTCCCAACACAAAGCTTCCATGTCCTTAGGGATGCATTACCTCTTGCCCTTGGTGTGTGACAATACTCATGGGGTATTGCCAACTTTGGAAGTTTGCTTGAGCTTCAGTGTCCTAGTTCTTATTGGGGCTTCATTACTTAGACATGAATGTTTGAATCTTTGCCCATGTGGTTGCTCAAAGCCCCAGCCCTCTAATTACATGAATGGTCTTTCTGTCTGGCTAGCCCCCATCATGCATCACCTTGTTAGTATAGACTATTAGGTGTCATCTGAGGGGCCCACCGTGAACAACAAAAATAATCCTATCACTCAGGAAATTCTGAAAGTTTAGAGGTTACCTCTTAGGAGTTGGAACAAAGGCCAGACTTTTTTTTGGGTAAAGTTAATTTTTCACTACATACTTTTCCATCTCCAGTTCCAGAGGTATCTGGTTCCAGCAATTTCAAAATATTTAAAGAATTCTGAAGTAAAATCAGGTTGGTTCTTTGCTCTCTGTGCCGTTAGTTTAGGATTTTGTTTTCTTGGGTTGGCTAAGGCATTTATCACTTGTTCATCGGATTTTCAGCTTCCAAAAATATTACTATTTTTCCTCCCATTCTTGAGTGTTTATACTTAAAAAAACACAAAAACAAATTTTAAACTAAAACCACTCTGCAGTAGTGTTAGTGAGGTTTCTGGAGGGAGCCAAATTAGACACATATATTCAGTTGGCTGGCTCTTCCCAGAAGTTGCCGAGCACTCTCAATTTATTTGTCAGTGGCAACTTTTTGTAGAATACCTATTAATACCTGGTAAATAAACACTGCATTAGCAAACACTTCTATATTGCTTCATTAGTAGAGATAACCAACTAATTTAGGCTTCAGAATCTTTAAAGACAACTTTTCTTTTAGGGCTCATTTCCGTTCTACTTTACATATTGAAGGCACAAAAGCTAAATAGCCCCTTATCACTTATTGACTGGGGATGAGAATATTGGGATAGAGGAGGATCTTTTAGCTTCAGTGTTATCTATTTTTACAATGTTTGAATTAATATATATTACTTTTTAATTAATTAAAACTTTTTAGAAAAAGAAAAAACATGAAAACATTGCATAAAATGATCCTAAAATTTTTTCCACTTCAAATCTATGATGCTGGGGTTAATGGAGAGCTAAAAATGGAGAACTCTTTTTATATTTAATGGAGTAGGTAGAACAGAGCACAGAACTCCTTTAATCACTCTGGTCTAAATGTCAGACTTCTAGATCTGAATCAGTCTTTCTTTCTGTTTTTTTTTATGGGTTATAAAGAAGTTTTTAACCTTACATTTTATATTGATGAAGTCTGCCTGGAAAAGATGTTGATTCTCTCATAATGCTGATTTCTCATTTCATTTTCTTGGTAAATAAGAGTTTGTATATTGATTTTTCTGTCTCATTCTAGCAAACAACTGTAATTTTATTTCTCTTCTTTTGCAATCTTTTTAGAGTTCCTGATCCCTGAGAGACTCATTCCAACCTCCATAGTATGGTGTTCAAAGCCCTCTTATAACATGGCTGCAACTTACCTTATAGCCTTATCTGTTTCCGGTTCCCATCAAGCTCCCAATTCCTCTCAACACTGAATTATCTGTTGATTCTCCCAACTTCTTGGTATCTTTGTCCACGTATTTCTCCCAGCCTGGAATTCTTTCCCCATCTCCCTTCTCTTTCTGCCCATCTAAATCATAGCCATTTTTTTTTTTTTTGCGGTACGCGTGCCTCTCACTGTTGTGGCCCCTCCCGTTGCGGAGCACAGGTTCCGGACACGCAGGCTCAGCAGCCATGGCTCACGGGCACAGCCACTCCGCGGTATGTGGGATCTTCCCGGACCGGGGCACGAACCCGTGTCCCCTGCATCGGCAGGCGGACTCTCAACCACTGCGCCACCAGGGAAGCCCAATCATAGCCATTTTTACAAGCTCATCTCAAATGTTTCCTTCTTCAGTAAAGGTTCTTCCTTATCTTGCCTCCATCCAGGATTAATGCCATTCAACCACTGCAACCAGGGAAGCCCAATCATAGCCATTTTTACAAGCTCATCTCAAATGTTTCCTTCTTCAGTAAAGGTTCTTCCTTATCTTGCCTCCATCCAGGATTAATGCCATTCCATTGGGGCCTCACAGGGCTTTGTTTGCCCACATCCTGCCTATGTAATAGGTATCAGTAGATGTGTGTGTGTGTGTGTGTGTGTGTGTGCGTGTGTGTGTGTGTGTGTTAGGGGAGAGTGGAGGGAGGGAAATTGTCCCCATTAAATTATAATTTCCTTGAAAGTAAATCTGATGAATCATATATATACATAATGCCTTATATATAGTTGATTCTCAGTAATGTCAGTTGGTTTGCAATGAATCTTGTTTCATTTTCTTTGTATCAATAGCATTGACAAAAGTAACAACTGTATAAATTATGTATTAGTTTTTACAAATCCAGTTCTTCCCAAGGCATTTTCTTGAATGACAGAAAGGTGGCTGCCTAATGCTCAAAGGTGAGTATTAGCAACCTGGGGTGGGGGTAAGAAATGTGAACGCTCATTAGCGTCACTGAGTCCAGATCCACACATTCATGGCCATGGGCACCATCATCGGCAGCTAATGAGTGTTCATATTTCTTACCCCCACCCCAAGTGGGGTGATGCAGCCAAATGAATCTCTGAGTGACAGGAGCTGACCACTGTAGTGGTGGAAGGAAGACATGGGAGGTGTGATGACTAACTGAGTCAATCTGGGTGTCCACGCCACAGGAGAAAGATCTGAATAATGCAGGGTGGGGGCGTGTAGTAGGAGGACGGGACGGCTTGAGCAAGGAAGATGATTGATGAAGTGTGTTATGGGTGACAGAAGACCCTATGCTCTGGGCAAGGGAGTTAGCAGTGATTGAGGAGAGACCCAGGAGAGGGTGCCTATTCTCTGTGTGATTAACCAGATGTAATCAGCCATTTGCCTGAGGGGACAGCCATACAAAAGGATATAGTAAAGGGGAAAAGTGTTGGGGGGAACATCAGTGATAACACCAAGGTCTTTTAAATTGTAGAAATCCGTCTGGGCCCCTGTATTTACGTGCTGTGTTCACTCCCTTTCCTGCTCCCCAAGCCTGTGCCCTTAAAGTTTGAGATTTTTCTTCTCACTGACATCCACTTGCAGGCTGCTCTGTTATGGCAGGAGGATTAGAAAGTGAGCCTAATCTGGGGTTACCACAGAGATCTCACCTATCAGTGTTACTCCAGATGAGTGCTGGAGGGTGTGGGGCTGGGAGAAGAGGGCCAAGGCGAAGGAGGAATCAGTGATTATGGAAACTTCCTTAGAGCATCTTACAAAAGCCACTCTTTTTCCCCTTAAGTACAAATTTAACTTAATATTTTGTAGGAATTCTTCGGCTCTCCTCTTAAAAAGCTTAAAGCCATTTAAAATTTCCCAACCCTTGACCTCACAAGAGGCCAGAGAGTAAGACAGGCAGCAAGATTTAAAACTAGGTGATGAATTAGAGCCTCATTCATCTGGGTAGACTGCGACATTCAATTAAGCAATTTATTAAGCTTGTTTTTGTGGGGTTTTTTGTAGAGCCCGATTCTAGAGTCCTGGAATCGGATATAGGGTTCACCTCTTTAGTTCATTTATTTTTCCTTAATGCAGTCAAAGCAGGAGAGCTAGCCAGAGACAAAATTCAAAACATTCCAGTGGAACTTTTCTTTCCCTTTCAAAATTCAGTCTCTGTGAACAGGTTCTGTGAAGAATCATTATGAGAATATGAAAGAAAAAAAAGAAGCAAGAGAAAAAAGCACACTTGGTAATGCCTAACTTAATTTTCTCTACCCCAGTTTTGTAACATGTCCTTTGTAGCAAGCAGATTCATTAATTTGGCCTGAATTATGCTTTAGTCTCTCATTTTGGAGGCAGTAAGCAGAGCACAGAAAGATTGAGAGTAAGTATTTAGGTTTGGGGGTGATTTACATGATGATAAGACTACCTCTCAAACTATACACATGAAGATGCTCTTGTTTGGAAAGAACAGTTTCTTCCTAAGAAAAGAGAGAGGGCTTGAATGCATTTAGCTCAGATTGACTTTGTCAGCTGGTTATGTTACTATAGTACTATTAATTTATTTATACATTTTAAAATTTATCCTGCTTTAGGATTTGCTCAGTTTTGGGGTATACAGTCTTGGTTCTTCTGCACCGTGCCTGACTGTGCTCTGTCTACCCAAATACTCTTTTCCATAGTGATCCTTGTTTTGGCAACGGTCTCCTTTTTCTCAACTCACTTATCACCGCTGCAAAAGCCCAGCCTATAACCTCACAAGCCTGGAGCTTATAGATTAGCTTCCAAATAGGGACAGTGTAGTAGCCCTCTCTTTGCAAGAGATTTAGGCCACTAAGGGCATTTGAAGCTGGTGCCTTACAGACTTGCCAGTGTCCTGCTGGCATGAAGCAGCCCTGATACCGGCCTTTATCTTGTTTGGCTACAAGAAGAGAACCCGAGGGGTTGAGAGGAGGAGGAGCCAGGCACTTAATCCTGAAGGACATTTAGGGACAAAACCATTTACAGTGAGTACAGTCAGCTGATTTCCAGCTTTTCTGTCCTTTTATTTAAGAGAGACAATCACAAGAGAAGGGAGAAAGAGGTGGGCAGTTTTGATGGGTGTGTAGCTGCATTTTTTGCTTCATAGTTTGGTCGAAGAACACGCTCCTGATTTAAATGTCTTATTCAAATTGAATGTATTCTGCTAACGTCAGGTTTCGACTGAAAATTTGTGGACTGTCAGGGAGGTAGCAGCACCAGTCCTTGGTTAGTAAGCAAGCCATGGTATGTTTCTTCTGTTTCTGTAGGATGATAGAGTGTGATGAGAAAAGCCTTACCACAAATTTTTTTTAAAAAACCTTTAAAATTTTTACTGCTTTTGGCTTTTGCACCTTAAATGTTGAATCTTCTTTGGGTTCGTGGAAAGGAAAGGATTTGATCTGTGTTATTTTTAACAGCAGCTGGGTTAAAGGTGGTATTATCTCTAATGCTTGAAACGTGGCCACAGATAAGCATTTGATGGGGGCAGGGGGGTGGGTGGGGAACAGGAGGTCATTGGGTTCCAAAAAGCTGGTTGATCACTCCTCTCATGCAGCTTTGCAGCCAGAGATATAACTGCATGGGTATCTGTATGTACTTGAATCAGTGCTTCATTTGCATCGTCAGAAGTTGTTGTCTACTGGCTTTTTTTTTTTTTTTTTTTTTTAAATTTTTTTGTAGTGATTCTGGCAGTGGTATTGGCTCTGGTCAGTAAATTAGGCATCTCTTAAATGTTTCTTTTTTTTTTTTTTTTTTTTTTTCAAATTTCTCTGTGACTAGAAAGGAATCTTATTGCATGGATCCTTGCGTAAAAAAAATAGAAAACTTAGAATTTAGAAGAATATATAGAGTTGTGTTGAATTTCCTACTCTTTGTTGGCATTCAAATGGAGTAATTAATTTGATGGGAAAGCAAGCTTGAATAGTCATGATAAGGGCAGGAAAAATACACACAAAGATTGTTATTGTAGAGCTCTACAATGTGAGGCAGTTTTCCTTTAAAGTATAAATTTATCTTGGAAATCAGATGTGCTTTTGTGAAAATTAGAAATACGGGTTGGTTATCCATGGGTGGTACATCTAAATGTGAACTACTGGAATTGAAAATTAAATGTTTATAGTAATTAGTTTCTATGAAAATGGGTAATTAATCAATTTTATGCCACTTCCTGGGCTTGTTATGCTGTTATGACACATACGGTATTCCTTCCCCAGGGACAAAGCTGTATGTGAAGGAAAGTAAATAGAAGTTGAAATAAAACTTGAGTAAAGCGTTGCTTTGCTTCACTGTTTTGGGTTATGGAAATTCTCTTGTTTACAGTCTGATCAGCTAAATATGGAAACATCACATGCGGGTTGAAATTTTGTAGATGCAGGTAACTTTTGCCTTGGCAGCTTGAATATAAGGTTTCCTTGCCCTTTACTCATGTGTGATGCACACCAACTACATTTTTTTTTTTTTTGTGGTACACGGGCCTCTCACTGCTATGGCCTCTCCCGTTGCGGAGCACAGGCTCCGGACACGCAGGCCCAGCAGCCATGGCTCACGGGCCCAGCTGCTCCGCGGCATGCGGGATCCTCCCGGACCGGGGCACGAACCCGTGTCCCCTGCATTGGCAGGAGGACTCTCTACCATTGTGCCACCAGAGAAGCCCACACCAGCTACATTTTTGTTTAATGTTTTTATTTTATTCTATTTGTCCTTTGCGTATATAACCACATCTGTGTTATCAGTCTTAAGTGCAAACTCCCAGAGGGAAGAATCTCCCGTATTTATTCCTCTGGAAAGAATTAGTAACATATAATGTGTAAATAATGATTTACAAAATGTGTTTGTATGGTAATAATTTATTTATTTCCATTAAGTAGGACAAATATTGATGCTGTTTGCCTGCTTTGGTGAAATGGAGGTCCATCATTTAGTATCTACATAGCTCTCAGTATAGGTAGGATGCTTCCGATAGCTTAGAAGTCTCTGGATAAATAACCCTAGAGCTTAGAAATCTCTGGATAAATAACCCTAGGTAATTACAGATTCTTATGGTCAGATGGAATCTTATGGATCATTTAGTCCAATTTTGTCATTTTACAGATGAGGAAACTGAGACCCGCAAATGTGGAGCATCTTGCTCCAAACCGCACAAAACTGCACTGTGCCTGCCTGGTGCACAGCCTGATAGTATATATAGAAATGTATGTTGGGATATAAATTACATTGAGCCAATTCTTTGGTATGTTCTTTAGTTTACAGTAAGATACGTATTTCAGAGGAGGCCTTGCCTCCATTTAGGGGTTTCAGAGAAAACACAATGACCAAGCATTGTTTTTCAGTTGTACAGGGCTCTTAGGTAGGGGCTTGGAGCTGAGTGAGTGTGTGGGTGAAGGTGAAACAGTTCCTTTTACACTGCGCTGGCACTTAGTTTTCTGGTTTGGTTGAGTCTGGTTTCTTAGAAGAGGGAACCACTGTGACACCAGTGACTTCTTCATTACTAGTTCTTTGACCTTGCACTAAAAACCTTTATTAACCTTTGTGTATCAGATTCCTTCTCTGGGACAGTGATTCTACATAGTGATTCACCACCCCAGAAGGCAGTGAATTGATTAAACTTTTTAACGTGCTTTTGGAAATCAGAATCAGAGACTGAGACTAGGGTATGGTTTCTTAAGAAGTAGTGTGGTAGCTCACTCTTCCTGGAGTTTCATCCCTCCCAGTGAAATTTTGATATCTTCTAATTGGTTTCAAAAAATCGTCAAGTCTAGTATTATTGTTATTTTAAAGACTGTATGCAAGGGTGGTTAAAAATGTGGGGCGTGGATTTCTCCCTCTTGCAATCAGGTGTAGAAAGCTGTTGAAGCCTAAAACCATTCTCTAAGGCAGGTACCAAAGTGATAAACTTACCGTATGAAATAATATTTTGTTCTTTGCAAATAAATTTGTTTTCAAAAATTCATCTGTAAACCCCCTTATCATTTAATTTAAAAATAAAATGCTCAAGAAATTGGGGGAGAGGCAGTATGCTACAGCATTAGAAGGCTTCTGAAATAATATATCATGAGAATAACTTATTCTTAAGGCTTTTGTCAGTTCAACAAGTCTTTTTATTCCCTGTGCTCATTCCTGTATGGAAGGTTACATATTCCTAGTCAAACTGGGAGCTTTCTTGACTTTTCCTTTCCACGTTTGTAGGTAAAATAATTTTGTTTTTGTTATTAAGTTAATCTTAAGAATATAAAGAAATACAGCTACTTTCTGACAATCACATTTAATTTCATATTTTGATCAGCCGCCTTTCATCTTTGGAGGAATGGGGCTATAAACTAACTTGAATGTATAGAACTAGAAAAAGACTTAGAAAAGGAAAAGAAACCCATTGCCTTGAGTAGAAGAACTTTCTCTTGAAACTAAAAATAATGTCTATTTAAAGTGTTCAAAGTACAAGATCCTAAAAGTTGTTATTTTATATCAGACTGGTTACAGAAGAAAGATAAATTACATAGCTAGATCATTAGTAAACTAATCAACTTTATCTTAAAAAGAAACCGTACACTTCATTGGTCAGAACTTAGCTACATGACCACAGTGAGCTCCGATGGAGATAGGGAATGTAGTTTTAAATTCTTGGCAGGAATATGCACAACTGAAAATCAGGAATTTGTTATTAAGGAATGAGGCGAGAATGGATGTTGGGATAGGCAGTACCATACCGTTTTGTGTTCCTATTGAACCAGTATAGGTAGGACGCTTCCAATAGCTTAGAAATCGCTGGATGAATGCTGGGTCTTGGGTCTAGTTGGTAGAAACTCAAAACACCTCTTTCTGTTTTTGTTATGAGCTATGGTTTCTTAATTTAGAAAGTTGGCTTAATTTAGAAATCTTGCTTCTTCTGTGAAGTACCATTCCTTTATTTGGGAATCTTGTCTGACTTTTGCTTTCTTTTTTCCTTTTGCCTTTCAGCTGTTTTGGAAAGAAGTAAGGCTTAGACTTCTCCATGTTAACCATGAGCGTGACACTTGCCCCTCTGAGGTCACAGGACCTGGATCCCATGGCTACTGATGCTTCACCCATGGCCATCAACTTGACACCCACTGTGGAGCAGGGTGAGGGAGAAGAGGCGATGAAAGACATGGATTCTGACCAGCAGTACGAAAAGCCACCCCCACTGCATACAGGGGCCGACTGGAAGATTGTCCTCCACTTACCTGAAATTGAGACCTGGCTCCGGATGACCTCAGAGAGGGTCCGAGACCTAACCTATTCAGTCCAGCAGGACTCGGACAGCAAGCATGTGGATGTGCATCTAGTTCAACTAAAGGTAAGGAAGGTCTCTGGGCTCAGGTCCATTCCAGACAGAAGTCTGAAGGTGGCTGTGGCGCCTAGAACCTGAGTTCTGTAATTCTCAAGGAGAAAGCAGCCAAGAAGAAAAACAGAATAACAGGTTTGAAACCATTATTTTTGTAGATAAACATGGGTGGAATTCTTTCCTGGTTTTACTTTGTGGGCTAAACATCTAGAATAAAACTGACCTCAGGGGATAATGCGGAGAAGCGAGGAAAAATGGGGGGTGGCATTTTTGTGCAATGTCATAGAAATCAGTAGTAAAGAATGAAAATATTACAAAAGATTTAATAAAGACTCTCATAGGTAAAACATCAAACTGAGCAGTGATTGTATATGTATGTGATTACTAACTTCTGTTGAAGTTGATGCTGCCTTTGTGGCAAACAGTGGGTTCTGGCATGATGGAGAAGGGTGGTGGTCTCCTTTTAGAATGAGTACGTTCTAAAAGGTACAATGCATCATGCAGAACAAAGGTGCTTTTATAACAGCTCATCTGAAGTTTAGACATTAAAAAAATGTGTGTGACTTTTAGAGAGCCCTTAAAAAGCCTGACCGTTGATAATGAGACGGAGATGCTAGTAAAGAGTGCTATTAATAGAGATTTTGGCCTAGGGACCCCAAAATACCGTGAATCTTGCCCTGCCATAGCCACTCCTCTCTTCTGGGTCCCCGAGGGAAATACATGCTCAGGTCAATGGTGGGCAAAGCAGGGCAGATTTATAACCAATTAGGACATTGGCCCCAAACCCCAATGTTAATTTCTAGTCAGTTAGATGAGATCCTAAGGAGAATTCCTCTACCTCAGGTGGTTCATTTTAAATGATCTGAAACCAAAGACCAAACAGATTCTTGCATCTTAATACTTAAATGACATAAGATGCAGCCATCAGTGTGAGAGGAAAGGACAATTAAGAGAGCGTTATGTGCCCCAAAGCCTAGAGCAGAGCTGGCTTAGCCTTCCCAGGCTGGGTCAGCAGATCCTGGGCCCAGCTGCCCCATGAGAGAGAATGTCCAAGAAAGGAAAGGAGGGGGTTGAAGAGAGAGAGAGAAAAAACAAAAGGGCCAGAATACCAAGGTGGCTGGGCTTCTCCCAGGTTGAGCAGGCCTGGGTGGCCTTCTTTCTTCGGGTTCTTGGGAAGGAGCAAGCATGAAAGGTATCAGAGGTGGCTAGGAGCCCGCTTTAACGAACAGAGCTTTAACGGAATGACAGCCCGACTGGTTTCCCCACCGTGGCAGCAGGGAGTGGTGTCTCTCAGTTCCTGCAGCACAGTCCCTTTAATCAGAGGAACAGCTCCCCAGCTCCTCCAGGCTGCAGTGAGATGGGAGTCAGGGGGCTCCGCAGCACCCCACCCCCTCCTCCATTCCCTCTAATGTTGCACTTACTTATGTGGCTCCCAAAAAGAAATACAGGATTGGGTTTGCAAGGAAAGATGACTGTTGCTCTCTAAAATCTTTCAGATTTACACAGAAAAGGTGGTAAACGATAAAGGAGAATGGGGGGAATAGAAATATCTTTAGAAGGTTCCACTAAAAATGCTAAGGGCACCTGAAAACAGTGTGTCAACTAACTTCATTTAATTACATTAATAGTACTTAAGTGAAAACTTAAATTTTAATTCCAAATAGGAATGTAAAAGTTTTTGTACAGTCAGCCAGGATTATGTTTAGTGTTGAGAAATCCCCTGTAGGGCAATTTGCTTCTTTTTCTCATTGGAACTGCCTATCACCTTCTCACCTCACTCAAAAGGCATCTCACTGCCTCCATTCAGTTCTGTCCGACAGTGTGGTCTGTCTCCCCTGTTGAGAAAGGAGCCCCAGGAGGGCAGGAAGTCAGCACAGTAGCCACATAGTAGTTAATCAATAGCAGCTAAAGGGATGAAGTGAAATTGTCTTATGTTAATTTAATTCTAGGGTTTCTATCATTCCTTTTTGATGCTTATTTCATCAAGTGACTTAACCAACATTCTCTGAATGTTCTAGAATATTCTATAATAATAGAGCCCTTCCACATTGAGGCCAAAGTCGACAAACTCTGGTCAGTGAGCTATGGCCTTGTTAACAGAAGGGCTTAGTTTTGGTCTCCTAATCTGCTTATTTAAGTTCTCCCTTTATTTGCGTAACATTTTTTAATTTAACCAAATAAGCACTTTGATACATTAAAAAAAAAAGATTTTAAATACATGTCAGTTCTTCAGATTTCCACACTGATCCACAAGAATAAAGGGGAACTGGGTCACAGAATTTCATATGTGGAATCAAAACAACAACAAAACAACCTCGTAGAAGCAACTCTTAAGTTAGGTGTATGGCAAGGCCAGCCGGGGCAAGGCCAGCTGTCTCCTATGGGGCATCCCCGCTTGGCTCCATGCCTTGGTGAATTATTCAGTTCATTAATTTACTAGGAAAAATAACCATTGCAGGGATGGGAATGCCATGGCTTTAAGGACCATCTAGGTGCACATAATTTCTAAATTTATATATCCATCCCAGTGTTCTCCCAGGAGCCCCAACTGCCTAAGAGACATCTTGTATCTCTAGTGAGCATCTCAAACTGATATGCCCATTGAAAAGCCCTGAATACCTCCCCGACCCCGTCTTCCCAATTTCAGTAAAAGGCACCACTTTTTTGCCACGACAAAGTGTGATTCCATGCCCCACATATATGTCTATTAACAAGTCCTGGGGATCCATCTCCAAAATATGCCCTAAATCCATTCACTTCTCCCCTATGCTACTGCTGCCACCCTAGTCAAGCTGCTGCATCACTGCTTGCCTGGGCTACTTTTAGAGCCTCTTCTACTACCCTGCACTTTATTCTCTACACAGCAGCCAATGGGATCTTTTAAAAATGTAAATCCAGTCATGTAACTCCCTTGCTTCCTGTTGGCTTACGATAAAACCCAAGCCTCTTCCTGTGGTTCTGCCCCTGCCTGCTTCTCTTGCCATGTCCCCTTGTTTATAAAGCTCCCAGGGGATTGAAAGTTCAAAAGAAATGTTAGTCTAGTTCTTGCCTCATGGCTTTTCCTGTTTCCTCTGCCTAGCTCTAGCTTTGCCTCGCAGATTCTGGATCCTCATCAAGCAGTTGGCCAGAGGCGCAGCCAAGTTCTAATATCTGGAGGCACAAACCTGGGAGAAGGTTGAGCAGGGATCGGGGGTGAGGAGGGGCCTGTGCTCTGCTCCGTGAAGGGCAAGCACAAAAAAAGGAGCTACGCTTACCTAACTCGTCTACACGCCTCAGACTCCCTTTCACATTTCTTGTTCTAAATCTTGTCATCACAGTTTTCTCTGCCATCCTGTTGATGTATAACTTAAAAAAAATTAGTTGGGAAATACTTTGGGAAAATGCTCAGGGTGGGCTCCCCCCTCTGGTTTTATATTTAGTGTCACTTTCTCAAAGAAGCTATTCCTAACCCCTATTCTTAAAACATCCATCTCCTCCCCCAGCCATCATCTAGTCCATTATTCAGCTCAGTTCATGGCAAAAATTCTTCAATGCTATTACCATATTTGAAAAAAGGTCTGTCAATTACTCAAAAGTTAAACATATATATTCCATAAGCTCAGAAATTCCATTCCTAGGTATTTACCCAAGAAAAAGGAAGCATATATTCATAGAGAGTTAAGAATTTTCATTAAATAATAGCCAAAAACTGTCTGAAGCTCAGGTATCCATCAAGAGGAAAATAAATAAGAAAGTTGTGTTATATTTGTACAAATGGATTGCTATTTAGTAATAAAACAGCACAAATTGTAGATATCTGCAACAACATGGGTGAAACTCAAAACAAAAAGTATGCAAAAGAGTACATACATCCTGTATCATTCCATTTATATCAGGTTCTAGAACAGGGAAAACGAATCTGAGGTTAAAAAGAACCAGAACAGTGTGATGAGAGCAAGGAAAAGCAACATAAAAGAATTTGGAGGAGGTGACAGAAATATTTTATGCCTTGATAGATTTTTTTTTAATTTTATTTATTTTTTATACAGCAGGTTCTTATTTATTATCTATTTTATACATATTAGTGTATATATGTCAACCCCAATCTCCCAGTTCTTCCCCCCCATCCCCCGCTTTCCCCCCTTGGTGTCCATACATTTGTTCTCTACATCTGTGTCTTTGTTTCTGCCTTGCAAGCTGGTTCATCTGTACCATTTTTCTGGATTCCACATACATGCGTTAATATACGGTATTTGTTTTTCTCTTTCTGACTTACTTCACTCTGTATGACAGTCTCTAGGTCCATGTCTCTACAAATGACCCAATTTCGTTCCTTTCTGTGGCTGAGTAATATTCCATTGTATATATGTACCACAACTTCTTTATCCATTCATCTGTTGATGGGCATTTAGGTTGCTTCCATGACCTGGCTATTGTAAAAAGTGCTTCAGTGAACACTGGGGTGCATGTGTCTTTCTGAATTATGGTTTTTCTCTGGGTATATGCCCAGTCGTGGGATTGCTGGGTCATATGGTAATTCTATTTTTAGTTCTTTGAGGAACCTCCATATTGTTTTCCATAGTGGCTGTATCAATTTGCAATCCCACCAACAGTGCAAGAGGGTTCCCTTTTCTCCACGCCCTCTCCAGCATTTGTTGTTTGTAGATTTTCTGATGATGCCCATTCTAACTGGTGTGAAGTGATACCTCATTGTAGTTTTGACTTGCATTTCTCTAATAATTAGTGACGTTGAGTAGCTTTTCATGTGCCTCTTGGCCATCTGTATGTCTTCTTTGGAGAAATGTCTATTTAGGTCTTCTGCCCATTTTTTGATTGGGTTTTTTTCCTTTTTTAATATTCAGCTGCATGAGCTGTTTATATACTTTGGAGATTAATCCTTTGTTGATTTGTTTGCAAATATTTTCTCCCATTCTGAGGGTTATCTTTTTGTCTTGTTTATAGTTTCCTTTACTGTAATGGTTCTTATCACTAGCTTTAATTTCCTTATTTATTTATTTGTATTAGCTCCAAGGACCTCAAATGTCTGATTCTCCACTGTATCCCTGTTGCCTAGGGCAAGGGCTGGGCATTTGGTGGAAACCAGTTCATATCTGTGGCTGGATAGATGAGTCCAAATCTGTATGGTCAGTGCCTTCTCTCCCCATAGGCAGGCTTGCACTGGAATTCACAGGAGGAAGTCTTCGTGGTGAGGAGTGAATTAGGACAATGGTGTCAGATGAATCAGGCCCAAGTGCATATGGGACATTACTCTCCCATCAGGGAGAATCTGCGAGTGATTCAGAATCTTGGACATCTTGTCTGGGGAGTCTGCCTGGGAGAGTCTGTTCTGCCTAGGTAGCTGTGCTGGTCTTCCTCCCACCCCACTTTCTGTTTGACTCCTTCTTTGGCAAGGATTTTGGTCAGTGAGCTAGAGGGCCTGGAACTGCTCTTTTTCTTTAAAGGTAACTTTGCTTATCTTCTGGTCATTGTGTTGATCTTAAAGTTTGTTTATCAGAGACTATTCTTCCCCACATTATTTCCAAGTTCTTAGGGGAAACTTTATTGTGACCCCCAGGATGAACTACAAACCACTATTATAAAGTTCCCAAAATTGGGGTGGGGGTTGGTGATTGTTCTAGAGAGTGAATAAATAAAAACATCTCAGTTTAAGATTAAAATATGGAAACAATGCGATATATTACACTGTGTAGTTTTTTCCATTATTTTTTAAATAGAAAATGTAATCCACATATTTTGCTTCTTAGCTTCCAGATACTCTTTAGGAGTAAGTATGAGAAGCCACAGCTGAACCATTTTTAGAAACTTTCCTTCTCCCCCTCCCCCTTGTCCTTTGGATTCAGAGGCTGTGCTGTGCAGGAAAACCAGACCAAGAACCTAAAAGGGTTTGACTTTAACTGCAACTTCCGGTCTGGATGAATGTATTTGGGTGCTAAATAGGCAAATTAGATACCCATGCTTCCTGATTAACAGTCTTCTTAGAGAGAATATTATTTGTATTCCTGGAAACACGGTAGCAGGAAATAGGCAAGGCTTAGACTAAAAGATGTGGCTGGATGACAAATAGAAGTCTTGAAGTGACTTTGCTTGAATCAGCTCCCCAAATAACCTGCTCGAGATAAATTCCACTCTCCAGGTGAAATTTGTGTCTGTTTCTTTGATTTGCGCCTGATTCTCAAAGATAAAACGTTGAACAGAGACTCTGTTTACCAGACGTTCTGACTGGGCTGTACCCAGACTGAGATGTGCCTGACATCTGTAGTTAAATCCAAATACCCAGTGACTCACATGGGCTCTGAAGGGCTTCCTGGGGAAAAGGCTTGAATCCTCTACACAGTTGGGGTTGTCGCATCAGATGTGCCTGATGGACTGAGGACTGTGGAAGTCCTGGGATGATGGAGCTCTGGAAAGAGGGTTCACCTTCATCCTGGGGCAAGGAGACTGCCTCAGAGCAGAGGGGAGGGGAGTAGTGGTGTGTGGTAAAGTGTGTTCCCGGTTCTGGAACCCATCTTGAGCAGCCACCTGGGCAATGTGGGTACCCAGTGAAGGGAAAGGGCTGTGGGTGTAATGCGGGGGACCTGTCTCAGCTGACTCTCCGCCTGGACTTCTCCCTTGTTCCATAGGTGTAGGAGGGAAAGAATGTTCTCTGTCTCCTACTGTTGGAGCCTAGCAAGCTCTGCCTGCAGTGGCAGAGGAGGTACCAAAGTGGCAACGGTAGAGTCCAGGGTCTGGCTGGCTGTGACAGTGAGCGAGAGCTGGAGTTGATCCTTGGGTACATCCAAAACTCACCCTAGGAGTTTCAGAAGTTCTTGATAATGGGGACTCTGAGTGGAACTAAACTTCTGACATCAACAGTATGGGGCTTGGAGGATCTGATCTTAATGTTAATAAACTGTGTGTTAAAGCCTGAAACGTTCAATTTATAACATCTTTGAGTAGTTTTCAATTTGTAACGTATCTTAGGTTAAATAAGTACCAGTGTAAGATCAAATACCGAATATCTTTGTTTCTGGGAAAGAGGATAGAGTAAATATTTTCCTCTTTGCTCTTTAGATGGCTGTTTTTCAAGAAGTAGCTCTCAGTGGTTAGTGGCTAGTTGTTGTGAAATCAATTTGATGAACTAAAGAGCTAAAACAGTGAAATAGAATTACGTGAAGTAAGGATAAATACTATTTTGTGAAACTTGGTTTTAGTTATATACATATATATATATATATATATATATATATATATATGATTCGTCATGATGTAAAATTTATGTCTTTCTCTTGTGAGTCAAGCCAGAACATTTTGATAGTTACTGCTTTAGACCACTCTCAACTTTCCTCAATATCTTTGATATGTATTTTAATTTTGGAACGTACTATGCAAGTAAGTGTAACTTGGTCCAGTTTTTGCATCGTGATTTTTTTGTATTTTTATGGGATCACATGACAGCCCTCCACAGTATATTCCAAATCCCAGAAAACTGGAAAATGAAGCCGATTTCTCTGTTGGTGGGTATGAGGATGTTAAATTTTTTTATTTTCCCAAAGCCCAGATTTGTGGCTGGAATCTCTTTTTTGGCTGATGTGTCTTCCTCAGGGTGTATCTTCTCAGGGAGTCTGAATACTAGTTGTTAAGTGTCCTGGGAGTATGGGGCAGTACGGTGATTAACAGTGGAAAAGTTTTTCCTATTATTAATGCCTAGGTTGTGTAAGAATATTTGGTATCATGGACCAATAAAAATGGATGAAATAAAAAGAATGTTTAATGTTTGGAAGGCTAATTTTAGATATGTAAGAGACACAATTATGTGAAAAAAATCCATCTTAATTATTGAGTAATAATCTCTCCACCCCTCCCCCTCCACACACACACACTCCAAGTGCTAAATAAATACTTTTTGATTGTTGAATGATTAATATATTTTCATTATGATTTTGGGAGATGATCTAAAAATCTCAGATCAGGCACATGTTTAAAAATATGTGTGAATACTTTTGGTTAAGACTTGGGAAGGGTGACATGGAAAAAATAACTTTGGTAGTTTATGACACATATTATGGAAGATCTTTGGGGACGCGTGAACCTTAGCCACATGTGCTAATGTATTTAGAGCTCAGGATGGGAGCATTAATTTTCAAGGTGGCCCAACTAGTCTACTAGATTGTCCAGCTGTGTAGTTTTTAAATAGAAATAATAGCATGGAAAATGAGGATTATCATAGACATCACAATTTGAAGGAAACCATGAAAACAGGGTTTAGAGAAAAGTAATAATATTATTAAAGAATTTGAAAATGAGTTCAATGAGAAAAGTCTGAAGAAAACAGCATTTTGATTAGAGAATTAGATGCTATTAGACACAGCATCCAATTTGAGTTATTCCTACTTTAGTTGTTATGAGGAATCCTATTTTATTCTATTCTGTAACTATGTACCTCTGATGATACATTTGTGTGACTTTGAAATCAGGACAGAAGAAAACAATCCTTTGATTGTTTTGTTGATCGATTACAACCCGATAAACTTAGACTTGTGAATAATTAGCAGACCTTCCTCAGGGAAAGTTAGTTCACACTTATGCTGGAAATCTGAGGGCATGCATATTTCTATGTCTGCCACAAGATCATAAATAAGAATAAATATTTCATAACTGTTTAATGCGGTTACCCTAAAATTCAATACATCTTTTTTTTTTTAACATCTTCATTGGAGTATAATTGCTTTACATTGTTGTGTTAGTTTCTGCTGTATAACAAAATGAATCAGCTATATGTATACATATATCCCCCTCCCTCTTACGTCTCCCTCCCACACTCCCCATCCCACCCCTCTAGGTGTTCACAAAGCACCGAGCTGATCTCCCTGTGCTATGTGGCTGCTTCCCACCAGCTATCTATTTTACATTTGGTAGTGTACATATGTCCATGCCACTCTTTCACTTCGTCCCAGCTTACCTTTCCCCCTCCCTCTGTCCTCAAGTCCATTCTCTATGTCTGTGTCTTTATTCCTGTCCTGCCCTTGGTTCTTCACACCATTTGTTTTTTTATTTTAGATTCCATATATATGTGTTAGCATATGGTATTTTTTTTTCTCTTTCTGACTTGCTTCACTCTGTATGACAGACTCTAGGTCCATCCCCCTCACTACAAATAACTCAATTTCTTTTCTTTTTATGACTGAGTAATATTCTATTGTATATATGTGCCACATCTTCTTTATCCATTCATCTGTCGATGGACACTTAGGTTGCTTCCATGTCCTGGCTATTGTAAATAGTGCTGCAGTGAACATTGTGGTACATAACTCTTTTTGAATTATGGTTTTCTCAGGGTATATGCCCAGTAGTGGGATTGCTGGATCATATGCTAATTCTATTTTTAGTTTCTTAAGGAACCTCCATACTGTTCTCCATAGTGGCTGTATCAATTTACATTCCCACCAACAGTGCAAGAGGGTTCCCTTTTCTCCACACCCTCTCCAGCATTTGTTGTTTGTAGATATTTTGATGATGGCTATTCTGACTGGTGTGAGGTGATACCTCATTGTAGTTTTGATTTGCATTTCTCTAATAATTAGTGATGTTGAGAATCCTTTCATGTGTTTGATGGCAATCTGTATATCTTCTTTGGAGAAATGTCTATTTAGGTCTTCTGGCCATTTTTGAATTGGGTTGTATGTTTTTTTGATATTGAGCTGCATTAGCTGCTTGTATACTTTGGAGATTAATCCTTTGTCAGTTGCTTCATTTGCAAATATTTTCTCCCATTCTGAGGATTGTCTTTTTGTCTTGTTTATGGTTTCCTTTGCTGTGCAAAAGCTTTTAAATTTCATTAGGTCCCATTTGTTTATTTTTGTCTTTATTTCTATTTCTCTAGGAGGTGGGTCAAAGAGGATCTTGCTGTGATTTGTGTCAAAGAGTCTTTTACCTATGTTTTCCTCTAAGAGTTTTATACTGTCTGGCCTTATATTTAGGTCTTTAATCCATTTTGAGTTTATTTTTGTGCATGGTGTTAGGGAGTGTTCTAATTTCATTCTTTTACATGTAGTTGTCCAGTTTTCCCAGCACCACTTATTGAAGAGGCTGTCTTTTTTCCATTGTATATTCTTGCCTCCTTTATCAAAGATAAGGTGACCATATGTGCATGGGTTTATCTCTGGGCTTTCTATCCTGTTCCATTGATTTATATTTCTGGTTTTGTGCCAGTACCATACTGTCTTGATTACCGTGGCTTTGTAGTATAGTCTGAAGTCAGGGAGCCTGATTCTTCCAGCTCCGTCTTTCTTTCTCAGGATTGCTTTGGCTGTTTGGGGTCTTTTGTATTTCTATACAAATTGTGAAATTTTTTGTTCTAGTTCTGTGGAAAATGCCATCGGCAGTTTGATAGGGATTGCACTGAATCTGTAGATTGCTTTGGGTAGTATAGTCATTTTCACAATGTTGATTCTTCCAATCCAAGAATATGGTATATCTCTCCATCTGTTTGTATCGTCTTTTATTTCTTTTATCAGTGTCTTATAGTTTTCTACATACAGGTCTTTTGTCTCCTTAGGTGGATTTATTCCTAGGTATTTTATTCTTTTTGTTGCAGTAGTAAATGGCAGTGTTTCCTTAATTTCTCTTTCAAATTTTTCATCATTAGTGTATAGGAATGCAAGAGATTTCTGTGCATTAATGTTGTATCCTGCTACTTTACTAAATTCATTGATTACCTCTAGTAGATTTCTGGTAGCATCTTTAGGATTCTCTATGTATAGTATCATGTCATCTGTAAACAGTGACAGTTTTACTTCTTCTTTTCTGATTTGGATTCCTTTTATTTCCTTTTCTTCTCTGATTGCTGTGGCTAAAAATTCCAAAACTGTGTTGAATAATATTGGTGATAGTGGGCAACTTTGCCTTTTTCCTGATCTTAGTGGAAATAGTTCCAGTTTTTCACCACTGAGAACGATGTTGGCTGTGGGTTTGTCATATATGGCCTTTATTATGTTGAGGTAAGTTCCCTCTATGCCTGCTCTCTGGAGAGTTTTTATCATTAGTGGGTGTTGAATTTTGTCAAAAGCTTTTTCCGTATCTATTAAGATGATCATATGGTTTTTCTCCTTCAATTTGTTAATATGGTGTATCACATTGATTGATTTGCATATATTGAAGAATCCTTGAATTCCTGCGATAAATCCCACTTGATCATGGTGTATGATCCTTTTAATGTGGTGTTGGATTCTGTTTGCTAGAATTTTGCTGAGGATTTTTGCATCTATGTTCATCAGTGATATTGGCCTGTAGTTTTCTTTCTTTGTTACATCCTTGTCTGCTTTTTGTATCAGGGTGATGGTGGCCCTGTAGAATGAGTTACGGAGTGTTCCTCCCTCTGCTATATTTTGAAAGAGTTTGAGAAGGTTAGGTGTTAGCTCTTCTCTAAATGTTTGATAAAATTGGCCTGTGAAGCCATCTGATCCTGGGCTTTAGTTTGTTGAAAGATTGTTAATCACAGTTTCAATTTCAGGGCTTGTGATTGGTCTGTTCATATTTTCTGTTTCTTCCTGGTTCAGTCTCAGAATGCTGTGCTTTTCTGAGAATTTGTCCATTTCTTCCAAGTTGTCCATTTTATTGGCATATAGTTGCTTGTAGTAATCTCTCATGATCCTTGTATTTCTGCAGTGTCAGTTGTTACTTCTCCTTTTTCATTTCTAATTCTGTTGATTCGAGTCTTCTCCCTTTTTTTCTTGATGAGTCTGGCTAATGGTTTTTCTATTTTGTTTATCTTCTTAAAGAACCAGCTTTTAGTTTTATTGATCTTTACTATCGTTTCCTTCATTTCTTTTTCATTTATTTCTGATCTGATCTTTATGATTTCTTTCCTTCTGCTAACATTGGGTTTTTTTTTGTTCTTCTTTCTGTAATTGCTTTAGGTGTAAGGTTAAGTTGTTTATTTGAGATTTTTCTTGTTTCTTGAGTAGGACTGTATTGTTATAAACTTCCCTCTTAGAACTTGTTTTGCTGCATCCCATAGGTTTTGGGCCGTTGTGTTTTCATTGTCATTTGTTTCTAGGTATTTTTCGAATTCCTCTTTGATTTCTTCAGTGATCTCTTGGTTATTAAATAGCATATTGTTTAGCCTCCATGTGTTTGTATTTTTTTACAGTGTTTTTCCTGTAATTGATATCTAGTCTATAGCATTGTGGTCGAAAAGATACTTGATACGATTTCAATTTTCTTAAATTTACCAAGGCTTGATTTGTGACCCAGGATATGATGTATCCTGGAGGATTTTCCATGAGCACTTGAGAAGAAAGTGTATTCTGTTGTTTTTGGATGGAATGTCCTATAAATATCAATTAAGTCCATCTTGTTTAATGTATCATTTAAAGCTTGTGTTTCCTTATTTATTTTCATTTTGGTTGATTTATCCATTGGTGAAAGTGGGTGTTAAAGTCTCCTTGTGTTACTATTGACTCTTCTATTTTTGTGTTACTGTTGACTTCCCCATGTATGTTAGCATGTGCCTTATGTATTGAGGTGCTCCTATGTTGGGTGCATAAATATTTACAATTTTTATATCTTTTTCTTGAATTGATCCCTTGATCGTTATGTAGTGTCCTTCTTTGTCTCTTCTAATAGTCTTTATTTTAAAGTCTGTTTTGTCTGATATGAGAATTGCTACTCCAGCTTTCTTTTGATTTCCTTTTACATGGAATATCTTTTTCCATCCCCTCACTTTCAGTCTGCATGTGTCCCTAGGTCTGAAGTGGGTCTCTTGTAGAGAGCACATATATGGGTCTTGTTTTTGTATCCAGTCAGCCAGTCTATGTGTTCGTTTGGAGCATTTAATCCATTTACACTTAAGGTAATTATCAATATGTGTGTCCCCATTACCATTTCATTAATTGTTTTCGGTTGTTATTGTAGGTCTTTTCCTTCTCTTGTGCTTCCTGCCTAGAGAAGTTCCTTTAGCATGTTTTGTAAAGCTGGTTTGGTGGTGCTGAATTCTCTTAGCTTTTGCTTGTCTGTAAAGGTTTTAATTTTTCCATCAAATCTGAATGAGATCCTTGCTGGGTAGAGTAATCTTGGTTGTAGTTTCTTCCATTTCATCACTTTAAATATGTCCTGCCACTCCCTTCTGGTTTTCAGAGTTTCTGCTGAAATATCAGCTGTTAACCTCATGGGGATTCCTTTGTATATTATTTTTCCCTTGCTGCTTTTAATATTTTTTCTTTGTATTTAATTTTTGATAGTTTTATCAATATGTGTCTTGGTGTGTTTCTCCTTAGATTTATCCTGTATGGTACTCTCTGTGCTTCCTGGGCTTGGTTGAATATTTCCTTTGCCATATTAGGGAAGTTTTCAACTATAATGTCTTCAAATATTTTCCAAGTCCCTTTCTTTTTCTCTTCTTCTTCTGGGACCCCTATAATTTGAATGTTGGTGCATTTAATGTTGTCCCAGAGGTCTCTGAGATTGTCCTCAATTCTCTTCCTTCTTTTTTCTTTATTCTGCTCTGTGATAGTTATTTCCCCTGTTTTATCTTCCAGGTCACTTCTCCATTCTTCTGCCTCAGTTAATCTGGTATTGATTTCTTCTAGAGAATTTTTAGTTTCATTTATTGTGTTGTTCATCCTTGTTTGTTTGCTGTTTAGTTCTTCTAGGTCCTTGTTAAACATTTTTTGTATTTTTTCTGTTCTATTTCTAAGATTTTGGATCATCTTTACTATCATTACTCTGAATTCTTTTTCAGGTAGACTGCCTATTTTCTCTTCATTTGTTTGGTCTGGTGGGTTTTTACTTTGCTCCTTCATTTGCTGTGTATTTCTGTGCCTTCTCATTTTGCTTAACTTACTGTGTTTGGTGTCTCCTTTTCGCCAGCTGTAGGTTCATAGTTCCCATTGTTTTTGGTGTCTGTCCCCAGTGGGTAAGGTTGGTTCATTGGGTTGTTTAGGCTTCCTGGTGGAGGGTACTGGTGCCTGTGTTCTGGTGGATGAGGGTGGATCTTGTGTTTCTGGTGGGCAGGACTGCATCCGGTGGTGTGTTTTGTGGTGTCTGTGAACTTTTTATGATTTTAGGCAGCCTCTCTCTAATGGGTGGAGTTGTGTTCCTGTCTTGCTAGTTGTTTGGTATGGGGTGTCTCCCCTGGAATGCTGGTCGTTGAGTGGAGGTGGGTCTTAGTGTTGAGACGGAGGTCTCTGGGAGAGCTCTTGCCGATTGATATTATGTGGGGCCAGGAGGTCTCTGGTGGTCCAGTGTCCTGAACTTGGCTCTTCCACCTCAGAGGCTCAGGCCTGACACCTGGCTGCAGCACCAAGCCTCTGTCAGACACACGGCTGTGACAAGTTTCATGAGCCATTAGAAGGGATTTTCCATCCTCTGCAATATCTTGCTAGTACTACCCTTGGTGCTCTGTGGCATAATCAGGAGAAAACTCTGAGTTCCTGGCTTCTCCCTGGGGAGGAAAAGAAAAGACTGAAATATTCATGCAACTTTCAGACTTTTGGCAGAGGTATGCAAGTGGCTCAATACATGTTTTAATGCAATTCCATAAATGTGTTGCAGGTTTCCAGAAGAAATGTATTGAAGCTTAAAGTACAAGGCTTAATAAAGAGTATGTATTTATTTAATAGAATTTTATGGTCTCTGCTTTAATTTTATAAATCAAATGTAGTAATTTTTATTTATCATCAAACTTAGGTTCTGTTGTTTGTTTTATTTTGATTTTTATAGATTTATTAGTCAAAGATAGTAAAAAAAAAATCTTATTCCAAACTGAAGCTATTTAAGAAGATGAGTATGTTTTCCTTATATCATAACCCCAGCTAGACATTACAGCACAAATTCTAGACTCATAACTATTCTCATTCACAACTAACTTAAAACCAGTGACCCAAAGCCTAGCGCACATCTCCTCTCTCAGCTGTCAAGCCTTCCTGGATTCTCTCAGCCTTCCCTGCTCTCTTGATCCATGATTTAGCACCAGTGTTTGCTATCTTGTGTTCTTATTTGCTTTTTCATATGTTGTTCTCTAATATTCTCAAACAAGTTTAAAAGCTTTTTCCCCCCTTTTTATTTTATTAAAAAAAAGTTTTTTACAGTAGGTCCTTGTTGGTTATCTATTTTAAATATAGCAGTTTATACATGTCAATCCCAAACTCCCAATCTACCCCCCCCCCCAAGAAAAGCTTTTTAAGGGAAAGTTCTCCCACTCTTTTGTATAAAAATGCAAACATTTTTGGTCAGCCTATTGACTGAATCCTCATATTATCATTTTAAACTTTCCCTA
>NW_006775731.1:633590-640286 GCF_000442215.2 Lipotes vexillifer
GCTCTGAGTGGCATTAGCATGCCAGGGAAAACATAACTTCCCGAGGATATTTCAGTGAAATAGTAAAATGTATTTATAAGCATTTTAAAATTAGTATAATTGTTCACAGTAGTTTTGGGGTTAGGTCTTGGCCAAAAACAAGCAGAATTTTGTTGGAATTAACTCAGAGCAAACTTTGACATTTTTCTTAATAAGAATGAGGTGATGAGTAACCTTAATTAAATCCCCTTGAAAGACAAGATACTCTGGTTAATAAAACCCAAAGTTTGGGCCAAATTAAATTTGTTAAGTCCTACTCAAGTCCTTTACCAGTTCAGTTCTTCTAAATCTCCAGTGTAACACATATTCATGTTTGAAAGGAAGTGGAATTATGAACCAATTTCATCTTTGACTACTTGGCAGTTTAATGTTCCTTTACACCCATTCTGTGTCCAAGTGAGAGCTGGTATGGAAATGTGCTCGCTCGTGACATTCTCTCTTAACAGTTCCTAGTGGGAATCTTGGTTTCAAAGGTTAAAACAGGAAAATGACATATTTAAATCCATCAGAAATCTACCCATGCACACTGCTTTTTCTGTAGTAAGGAGAGCAGAGGGGGAAGAACTACAATCGAAATGCACTGACATCTTGATTAATGAAGCCCAGGACCAAAGGTCCTCTTGCAGGGGAGGAAAAACATCTGTAAATCAGGTGAAGCTGAGTGGTTTTGTTTGTAGTTGGATAACAACAGTATCTCAGTGGCAGCTTCTGTTTGTTCTTGGCTGCCTGGAGTAGGACCAAAATCCAGTGTCCAAGTTCTGTCTCTAACCTTATGATATGGCAACACCTCTCTTTTCTGGGTCTCATCTTCTTCATTTATAAAATGAGGGAACCATAGGGCTCCTTCCAGCCATAACATTTTGCAAGGATAACTAGGTATACCCTAAGCAAACTGTAAATTCTGCCAAGTTTGTGGCTTTGATCCTCAGTCTCCTCCTTCTGCATCTGGTTAAGAAAACTTCCTTCCTCTTAAAGTCCCTCTAATCCTTTTCTCTGCTAGTAATAATACTAACCAGCTACCTAGCATTTATGCTTTGCTTTCCTCAAAGTGATTTGTATGTATTTTCTCAGTTAATCCTTACAATAATACTTGGACCTCTGGTGAGGGATGTGAGGTACAGAGAGGTTAATTGACTTGCCTAAGGTCACACAGCTAGAAAGTGGTAGAACTAAGAATAAAAACTAGGTCTTTCCAATTCTAAAGTCTGTGTTAACCTTTTTTAGATTAGTAATTTCTTTGAGAATGTGCTGAAAACTATAAATCATCTTCACAAGGCATTGCACACACATGCCCATAATATTTTGCATACTATTTCAAGACACCTTTGAAACCCATTCATAGGGACTCCAAGTTAATTCCTGTGGTATACTATATAATGCTGCTTTTTCAGTTCACTTTTTCCTAATTTCAAAATGGGAAGATTCTGAAAGAGAAAGAGATATATTGAAAATGCATACTTGATTCCACAGTCTTATGTTTAGTGGAAAAGAGTCACCTGGATTCTCCTTTGCATTGTTTTTTTTTTTTTTATATAACATACATGAACATCAGGAGCTTTGAGGGAGCTTCCCAGTCCCAGGTATATGGTAAGACTGCAGGAGAGACCTTCACCTTGAAAAATCAATTTCCCAGTATATTCTTTAATGCCTGAATTCCCTCTGTCCTCCACGAAGGCTTCCTTTCCATAATTGGAGATAAAGCATTAAAAATAAATGACATTGGGATAAGTAATGTTTGGGCTTACATTCACATCAAGAATACCTACCAGAGGCTTTCTTAGAAATGTTTTTTGATGGAGGAGAGGGCTCTGGGCCCGTGAACGGTAGACGGAAGGAAAAGGCTTCCGAAAGAGGCCCTGTTGAAAACTGCCAGTTTTTACCTCAAGTCATATGAATTCAAGCAGAAGAAACTAGATTCTAAACATATTGGTCATAACTACTAAAACAGTTGAAGGTATTCTTAAAGCTGGGTTGAAGCTGTCTTCTAGAGTATATAGGGCATATTGGAATGTCTCAGTCCGTTTTTTAAATGGTGGCTCCTTTAGTTTAAGCAGCCTCAAAGATTTCAGAAGCACATAGGGAGTAATGAACGCTTGATGCCCCACTGGTATAAACCAGCTTATAATGTTGGAATGGGAGTTCTTCAAATCAGTGACAGTCAGTTGTCATCCCTGCCCTCATGCCTGCCCATTTTCTGCTGGCTCAGGGCTGGCGGGAAGTGAGGCTGAGTGGAAAGCCCCCAGGATCTGGAGATGGCTCTTAGCCTGTCCCTGCTACTCACTAGAAGTTAGATACCAAGCAATTCAGTAATGCCTATGAGCCTTATTTTCTTGGATGTAAATATTTATCTCTGAAGGCTAAAGATCAAGTAAGATCATTCTTTAGAAGAACGTGAAAGTCTCTCAGGTGCTATATAAATGTCCCTAGTCCTGATTATAATTTTGCAGTTAAAACTCTGCTTGCTGCTTTTGTGGCTACGGCAGGGTGAGCTGGCAAGTGTGTGTATGTGTATGTGTGTGAGATTTGTGGCAACTGTGTATACTGCCAATTACAATACACTTTTCTATTATTTGCTTTTTGTCATTAAAGCACAATAATATATAGCTTTTTTTTTTAAGATAAAGCATAGTTTTATTCTTTTACCTATTGAGGAAGAACATGATCTCTGAGCCTTGTTTTCAAGTTATACTATTATTTTACACCCAAATATATTGAAAAAGTATTAAAAAAACAAAAATTAAGGGCTTCCCTGGTGGCGCAGTGGTTGAGAGTCCGCCTGCCGATGCAGGGGACACGGGTTCGTGCCCCGGTCTGGGAAGACCCCACATGCTGCGGAGCAGCTGGGCCCGTGAGCCATGGCCGCTGAGCCTGCGCGTCCGGAGCCTGTGCTCCGCGACAGGAAAGGCCACAACAGTGAGAGGCCCCCGTACCGCAAAAAAAGAAAAATTAAGTAAATATAGCCTTTTAAAACATAAAATATAGCTTTAAGTAACAAGGCCTGCAAGGGGCGGGGCATATTTCATTTGACATTCCTAGTTAACAGAATGAAATAAAGAACAAATACTAAAAAAATTTTTTACTGTGTGTTAGTACACTGTCTCCCCAAATTTCAAGTGTATATAGTACTGAACATACCTAAATCTTTCTCAGAATTAAGGATACTGAAGCTTTTGAGGTAATCATTGGAACATCATTTTCACCAAATAGAGTAATGTAGATTTAGATGTAGTAAGAGGTATATGCTGAACATTTCCTTTTTCCTTCAATATCCTTTTTGGGATTATTTTTTTCTCCTAAAAAGTAGAATAAGGGGAAGATCTAATTAATTGAGGACCTTAATTAGTTATAGTTTTATTGTTAAGAATGCTACAATTTGGGCCAATTTGTTCTTTAAGAAGGCTTTTTAAAACCCCAAATATAGGAAAAAAAAAGCCTTCTACATGAATATGTTTATTATAGCTTATTTATAATAGCAGAATATTAAGAAAAACACAAATCGGGAAAGTGGTTTCATTATTATATTTCATCTACCTAATAACCTGGTAGTGGACAAAAATTAATTGACTTGAGGGAAAATGTTGCTTTAGTTTGCAAATAATTGGAATTTGGAAATACCTGTGAACGAACAAACATCCTTCCTGCTTCATGCAGGTCTTAAAAGTCAAGTTAGCCTTTAGCTAGTTTGCATGATTCCCTAAGACTAAGCTATTTACTGGCTGGCATTTGAGAAAATAAGGTATTTTGTTGCTTCATTACATTTCGATATAATCAAAACTTGTAAGTAGAAGGCATGAGCTTCCTAATCACTACAGATCTATTCAGTGAGTTGAATAATTTATCATCCTTTCAAAAATCTGGCCCTGCTTTCAATGCTTCAGCTTTTATTTTCTGCAGTCTTCCATTTATCACTCTTTCTTTCTGGTCTGTTCACCAGAGCTAGCACAAAGGATATAGCTTTCTTGGCATGAAACTATTTATTTGCTGGTATGTGAAATATCTAGGAAACTTGCCAGATTAGC
The DNA here is from genome assembly GCF_000442215.2 of Lipotes vexillifer. Lineage (NCBI taxonomy): Eukaryota > Metazoa > Chordata > Mammalia > Artiodactyla > Lipotidae > Lipotes > Lipotes vexillifer. The sequence continues at coordinate 637,649 of NW_006775731.1, forward strand.
ACAATCATGCCCAGGTTTGGAAACCATGCATATAAAACATGGATTGGGATCTCACTCTGCAGGGAGAGCAGCTCCTTTGATAAACCTGCTGTGAACTAATTTATTCTTGTATCTTCTGGTTGTCTCTTAGGTACTGGTTGGTTGATTTGTTGTTGCTATTGATGTTTAAACAAAACATTTAATATTTTTTCTGATTATAAAGCAACACACAGTCATAAAATAAATACCAATGTCTGCTGTGCTGTCTGAATCAATGGCCACTAGCCAAATATGGATATTTAAACTTAAATTAATTAAAATTAAATAAAACTTTAAAAAATTCAGTTCCTTAGCCACACTTTAAGTGTAGTTGGTGGCAACTATATCTGACAGCACACACGAACATTTCCATAATTGCAGAAGTTCTATTGGACAGTGCTGATTGATGTTTTAACCTCTGCTTCCTCCACTCCTTGTCTTTAATTCATGGGTAAGTTGTGGCCTTGTTTCCATTTAACTAACTATATAGCTCTTTGCAATCTTGTTTAATGTTGTGTAGTAATCCATTGCCTGGATGTGCCTTAACTTATTTGCCTAGTCTGCTATTGATGTACGTATAGGTTGCTTCAATTTTTTCACTGTTATAAAAAGTGTTGTGATTATTATCTTTGAGCATATATCTTTTTGTACTCATGTAAAAAAATATTTAAGATTGGTCCATATAGCAGAGCTGCCCTCCAGAGACTGCATTAATAAGTATTCCCTTGGTTGATTATGAGAGAGGCATTCATATCTACTGGGGCAAGTCACTGAACCTCTCTTAAGTCTCATTTAATTCTTCTATTCAAGATATGAATAATAATACTTACCACTTAACTCACTAGATAGTTTTTAGAAATGAAATAATATTTATGAATACTTTAAACAAATAAAAGGAAAGTGCTACTGTCATGTATGATATTCGTATTATTAAAACATCTATTGGTCGTATTATTAAAACATCTATCTATGGAAGTCAAGAGACCCTTAATCCTCTACAATCTAGTTTAACACCTAAAGTAAGGACTAATGATGGTGGTAGTGGTGGAGAGAACATGACTTGGAAGACTTCATCATGGGAAAGGGACCCCTGACTTCAGAAACTTTTTTTTTTTTGTAGGCATAAATACATAAATGCAAAGGTCGGATTTTCTATACAAGGACATTTAGAGAAGTGGGGTAATTTTTGTTTTAACCTTACGATGTGATGAAACCTGAGAGATCATGCAATTCCACTCCTCATTCTACAAATGAGAAAGCGGAGGTCCAGGGAAGTTAAGTGAGTTCTCAGATTCACACAGCTAACAAGGGGCAGAATCTAGGTGAGGCCCTGCTCTTCTGATCCTCTACCCAGCATCCTTTCCTCTACATCCTTAAGCTCTAAATGACAAGTCAGGTGGTGGCAGGATTTATACTGTCTCTCAGATGAAGTTTAAGCCAGTGTTACAATCCGGTTTGATAACTAGTATTTATCTAGTAGTTTATTTCAAAGTAAATGCTTGTATAGGCTGACAAGCCATTTAAAAGTCAGGCTGCCAAATGCTAATTATTAACTATTTCAAATTCCTGTAGTGATAATAGTATTTTTCAAACTGACTCTTTAAGCCAAATTACAAATCAAATCTTTTTCTCGTGAATGGCGTCCAAGTTAGGCAACATTCTTGGAAGTGAAGGCTCTTTGAGTTCGGTGAAGCTGTCAATCTCTGTCTTCAGCTCATCTCTGAAACTTGAACTTAATACCTTAATTTACTTTATGACTTTACATAAGAAACTGTAAGGACGGACAGCTTCAAGTTATGCATAAGGTTTTCATCAGCCTGCAAAACTAACCAGATGGCCACGGCCTTCCCGCAGTTTGAATATGCCTTCAAAGTCATTTTCTTGAGTGTTTATGTGTGATTGCCTTCCTCGGGATCTCTCTTTTCACTGGCATTTTTTGAACATCCAGTGGCTGCTAGCAAAAAATAACTTGGAGAAATTAAGGTTGCTGGACTTCCTTCTGTTTCGTTTGGGTCTTCTAAGACACATAAGAGATCTTAAATTTAGAAAGGGCATATGCCTTCCAGTGAGTCATGTGCTAGATATCAACTCTTTGAGAATGCTTCTCCTTCTGTAGGAACCAAAGACTCTCAAGGTTTCTGGTCAGAGCACAGCTTCTTATGTGGCCAGCTCTGATACCTATACCACAGGGATTTCCACTCATGGCAATACTTGGTCTTGTACTTGCTGATGTAAAACAGTTGAAAATGAGGTGACACAATGTAAGGACCAGTGGTTTGCTGGGGCAGACCAAAAGGAAGATAAATTATAGTGAAAACTTGATCTTTTTATGAGATGAAAAGATGCAGATAATACACATCTTTAGATGTTTAAGGAGTTGTTTTTTATTTCACATTTCTTTTTTACAATATAGTTAAAAAGGCATATAATTATAGATTTGGAATGATAGAGTTATTTTCCCCAACATAAATCCTTTCTTGTATTAAATTGCTTTCTTTCTTTTATTCATTTAAAAATTTGGTCGTGTGTTTTTCTTGAGTATACAGCAATTGGATGGTGTGTTTTTCTTGAACATGTAGCAGCTGAGTGATGTTAATATGAGAATTATCCATTGGAAGAG
>NW_006775731.1:640296-738135 GCF_000442215.2 Lipotes vexillifer
CAGTGTGTTTGCCAAGTTGTCATCGGACATGGTTTACTCAAAGTCCCAAGAAGTACTTCCTGGACAATAAATTTCCTTCTCCCCTTTTTATTGAAGCAAAATTTGTTCGCTCCAAAATCTTCTTTTGTGATATTGATGCTGGGAAAAAACAATGGTGAGCCTTATAATCCCTGTCGCTTTTATCTCCTTTAGAGTGACTCTGGTCTGTTTTTATCAGTGCTGTCCTATTGTTAAATTACATGACATTTGTAACTTGCCCCAAACCTACTGGAAGTACATGAAGTATAAATCCCAGAGACTGAGTTACTGTCCGTCTGCCTATATAAAATGGGTTGGTGGGGGAAGGTGATTGGTCAAAGCAGCACAGTCTGGAGCAGCCACATTGATGAGAGGAAGGGATTTTGTTGTTGCCTTTGCCTCATCATTTTTTAAGGGCTGAAGTTTTGTGAGGTTTTGGTTTGTTTTTTTGTTTATTTTTTTAAGTGGTGGAACAGCATATGTAGAAAAGGGCAGAAATACATGCATTTCAAAAGTTTACAAGGGGGGTGAGGATTAACTTTTTTTTTTTTTTTTGGTACGCGGACTTCTCACTGTTGTGGCCTCTCCCGTTGCGGAGCACAGGCTCCGGACGCGCAGGCTCAGCGGCCATGGCTCACGGGCCCAGCCGCTCCATGGCATGTGGGATCTTCCCGGACCGGGGCATGAACCCATGTCCCCTGCATCGACAGGTGGATTCTCAACCACTGCGCCACCAGGGAAGCCCGGATTAACATTATTTAAGATGTGATAAATTCATGAGACTATTTGATTATAAAGCAGGTACAATAATAGTGCTAAGGACAATAGGACCCATGGACATTGGTCTAGATATTATCACAATGCCTTATATGAAAAGTAGCATTCAGTGGTTTTATTTTAATGCTGAGCAGTCTTTGAATGGCATAGTATTTAATTTAGCAAATCTTTCAAAATGAAGAAAAAAGCAGAAATATTGTCTTCACAGAAATGTAGTTCAGTTTTGACTTTAGAAAGAACAGAAAGCAGAGATCAAAATTCTTTTTACAAAAACCAAAATCCAAAATACAGAGTAAAAAACTATCATACTGTGTAAGCAAATCACCAAATACAACTGTTTTCAGAAGTAAACTTTCAAGATTTTTTTGTTTCATTATAGAACAACAAAAATAAGTAGCTGTTGCAATACTTATAAAATAATGTTCTCAAATTGAAACAAATAATTTTGATAGATGAGAAATCTAAATCAACCAAGATTATATTATAGTTAAAAATGGCTTGTCAAATGGCTGAGTCAAGATATCTATTTCAAGGGACTTCCCTGGTCCCTACGCTCCCAATGCTGGGGGCCCGGGTTCAATCCCTGGTCGGGAACTAGATCCCAAAAGAATGCTGCAACTGAGAGTCCACATGCTGCAACTAAAGATCCCGCAGGCCACAATGAAGATCCTGCATGCCGCAACTAAGAGTCAGTGCAGCCTAAATAAATTTTAAAAAGAAAAAAAGATATCTATTTCAAAATAGGTACCTTAAATTGTCATGTATTTGCCGGTGGCAGACAGGGCTCGTCATGACCAGAGTTAGAGAACTGGATCATGTCCATGGACCTCAAATATAACTCTTAATGGACTTGCTGCTTCTTTAGTGCTAATAATTATATGTATTTTAAGTAAAGAAAGATATTGTCTTACCCAAGAGGAGGGAGTAATACATATTAGGAGAAATAATTTTAATATGAAAAAAAATCAATGATCTTTAACCTATGATGTTGAAAACAAATGATAGTCTTCAAAGTACTTTGGAAATTTCAAAAGCCTAATAGATATTATACATTTATCCATTATATGGTTTCAGAGACTGACATTTTTTTACTGCTTTCTGTCTGAAGTTCTATCAAGCCCATGAGGTAACTAACATCTCTTATCTCATATTGGTCAGGGAGCTCTGACAAGCAGTTGTATTTGTCATTGAATAAATGGGAAAATGGAAAAATAATTTCTAAATAAATTTAATTTTTCCAACAGGCACAGTCTTTCAGAACATGGGGTTTATGGTGGGAAAGGATTGGCTATAGTGAGATCGCTAACAGAAGAGGTTTCTTGGTGAGGACAGGGTTGAGGAACCATTGAATTAATCTACAGAATAGGGCCTTATCATCTACTGAGTAGGACCTGAGGAAATATAATATAGAATATGCAGGTTTTGATCAAGTGGGGGAGGGGATGGGCCTGAAACTTCCCTGCCAATGAGCATTTTTAGCAATATCAGATGAAGTCATGAAGATCCCAGACTTCATCTGCTTCACATTTTGGCCCTCAAATGGCCTTGGTGTAGAGTGGAGGCAGCTCGAAATTCAAAACTTGTCTATACTGCAAATATGGTAAAATACCCCTTCCCCTCATTCTTAGCACTAGGCCAGGGCAGGCAAAACTCCAAAATCCCAAACTACTTATTAATCTAGGATCAACTTCAGGACTTCAGCACAGTGCTAGATGAGAGTGAAACCAAACAAAAAGATACTTGTGTGATGACCACACTGGAAATTCTTTCCTGTGTGCTGCAGGGGCTGACATTCTGATAAAGTTCATACGCCTGATGAAGCTGCAAAGACAGGGCCTGGTCTCTGGACCACATGCTTCTTGTCTACATCATAAGCATGCATTTCTGAATTGTTCCTGTTGACATTTTCATCTCTGTTCGGAGACCATAAACCTTAATTATATAATGGGACCCAAATTATGACAAAATAGAAAATTTAAATGTTTCCCTTATGTTCAGTTGCCTGAAACCTTCCTTTCCCAACTTTTCAAGGCTGACCTGGTCATTATTTTAGCAAATCACAATAATTTACTTTGCCGAGGTAGGGATTCCATCCATTTTGCTACAGATATTCACCAGTGATCAAAGTCACATCTTGTTCAGTCTGCCTCCTTGATAGCAAGTTAGTGTGAATGAAAACCCTTGGCAAATATATGTTAGTGTATAAAAGAAAGTTAACTTGTTCAAGACGACAGTTCTTTTACTACCCTAAAGCTGTATTAACAGTTAAAAGTGTATCAAATTTGTTTTCATTTTCTAAAAGGAATCCAAAGCAGAGAAAAGTCTACTTAGAAAAGACAGTTCTTCAGATTAGGATAATGAATCTTCATTTCAGTTATGTACATCTTCGTATATAGGTTGATAATTAGGAGCTTAGAGTTGTAATATTGCCCTGCTGTTCACTTGAAGCTTATAAATTTCAGGTGTATCACTTTCTTCTTCAGTAAAGTAAGGATAAATACTGACTTCATAAAATTCATAGACAATAGTAATGTTAACTACTCTCCACAGTTGATGGAAGCTGTATAATTGTCTGCGTTGCTGACGGCATACTTAGTTTTGTATACTCTTGGATTAGGAAGTTTTCCTATATTATATGTAATTGCAAATGCCCTTAAAAGTATTATTAGTAGCCACAATAGTAATAAAGAAAATGAGCAACAGAAAAGGTTGATTACCATACAAAATTATTATTAAAAAAAGAGAGATGAAGGAGCAGAAAACAAAACAAAGAAACAAATATAACAAAACAGGAACAGATACAGAGATCAAGCTAGTTGTTGCCAGAGGAGAGGGTGGGGGTGGGGATGGGCAAAATTGGTGAAGGGGATTAGGAGGTACAAACTACCAGTTATAAAATAAATAAGTCACAGGAGTATAATGTATAGCACAGGGAATATAGTCAATAATATAATAATAACTTTGTACAGTGAGCAATCTGTAGAAATATTGAATCACTATGTTGTAGATCTGAAACAAATATAATATTGTAAGTCAACTATACTTCAATTAAAAAAAAAAAAGATAGGAGAATAAGGAGCAGAATAACATCTTTGCTGACAGTGAAAGCATGCCAGAAAGATATGCCCACAAAACATGAAAATGATACCTAATATTTCCAACTGAGCCAAAAGCAATTAAGAAAATAATAGAAGCTATGAAGTAAAAACATGAATCAGAATTACAAAACTCAGAAGTATGACTATTGAAGAGAAGGAAGATTTTAACAGAGGTAAAAAACTCAGGAAAGAATTAGAAATAAAGGAAAAATAATTTCAGGAATAAAGACTTTAAAGAAGGAACACAGGGCAAATAAACACAACAGCTAATACCTTACGAAATATGGAATATGGAAAGAAGGAAAGACACTCCTAATAGCCCCCAAACGGAAATAGCCCAAATACCCATTAACTGGTGAATAGATAAAGAAATTTTCATTTATCCAGAAAGAAATAGTACTTACCAATAAAAAAAATGAACTAATTGTACATGTATCAACATGAGTAAATCTCAAAAGTATTATGCTACATGAAATAAGTCAGACACAAAAAAGACTACATGCTGTGCAGTTCCATTTAAATGACATTCTAGAAAAGCCAAAATATAGGGAGTGAAAACAGATCAGTGGTTTGGGGGTTTATGTATGTGGGGAAGGGGGAAGTGATTGACTGCAAAGAGGCATGAGAAAACTTTTGGGGAGATGGGAATGTTCTATATGTTGGAAACGCTCCTAGTTACATTTGCCAAAGCTTGCCAAACTGTATATATAGCTGTCCTTGAACAACATGGGTTTGAACTGAGCAGGTTCACTTACATGCAGATATTTTTCACTAGTAAGTGCTCCAGTACTACACCAACAACAGTTGGTTGAGTCCGAGGATGCAGAGGAACTGTGGTTATGGAGGGCTGACTGTAAGTTTTAACCCCCTTGTAGTTCAAGGGTCAAGTGTCCTTAAAAAAGATTAATGCAATTGTATGTAAATTACACCTCAGTAAAAATAAAGAGTTAAAAAGGATTTGAGAAAGAGTAATAGATACAGGTAGATTGCCAAGCAGATTAAACATGCACAGTAAGAATCTCCAAGGAAGAAAATTAAAACATTAGAATAGAATATTAACATCTCTATTTCATGAAAGCTTTCTTGAAATAAATTTTAAAATCATTTAAAATTATGTATTGAAAAGGAACTACACATATGAGGGGAAAGAACTCTACCCAGAAAATGAAAAACCCTTGGACTATAAGAAGGAGGAAAAAAATCCTATGGTCATCCACGCTAAACAACCAAGTCATTAATAAGAGAAAGAATGTGATTGTCACTAGATTTTTGTCAGCTGATTAAAAAATTTTTTTTGGCCAGAAGACAGTGGAGTAACATGTCTAGGATACTTGGGGAAAGAAGGATTCAGCCAAACAGAACTTCAAGTATAAAGACCACAGACAAATTTGCAAGAAATCAGGGTATGTTGTTTCCTGAGTAGTTACTAAGGAATCTACTGGAGAATATGTGTTAGGTAATCAGAATGACTGGACAAAGGTCCATATAAGAACTGCTGGCAGTGATTTTCACTGGCTGATAAAAATCACAAAACGAAAGACAGCCATATGTAACTCTTTACAAAACTGTACAATACCATCCATAAGTTAGTCTTGCCAAAAGAAGAAAAAAGAAAAAGAAACCTGAATATGATCAAGACTTTAGATCTGACTGTCAATTTCCAGGAAATGTGGGGGAGAGGGGGATGTGTTAAATAATACCATGGGGTTGCAATCAGCAAAACCCAGACTATGTGAAATGTGAAGCTCTACAGGACAGACAATGCTAGTTCAACAGAATTTCCAGGACAGGGAGGGGGATGGAGAGAGAAAACCTATAGATTAATAGAGGTGTTAGAGCCATATTAACCAATCAGTGTTGGAACTTGCTTGGATCCTGATTCAGAATTCAAGGTATACAAACAAGATATATACAGGACAATTGAGGAAATATGGACACTGATTGGATACTTTATAATGTTAAGGAATTAATTTTTAGGGATAAAATAATGGTGTGGTAGTTAGGTTTAAAAAGAGGTGTCCTTGGGCTTCCCTGGTGGTGCAGTGGTTGAGAGTCTGCCTGCTGATGCAGGGGACACGGGTTCGTGCCCCGGTCCGGGAAGATCCCACATGCCGCGGAGCGGCTGGGCCTTTGAGCCATGGCTGTTGAGCCTGTGCGTCTGGAGCCTGTGCTCCACAAACGGGAGAGGCCACAACAGTGAGAGGCCCACATACCGCAAAGGAAAAAAAAATGGCGCGTGAGGGCAGCGTCGTGATAGAGTGAAGGTGCCAAGGCGACCGACCGCCCTGGGTTGGGGAGACAGGGGTAGGTGGACAGAGTGCTTGGCATGGACTCCCATGGGGCAGGGGCTTTGACGGGAAGATTGAAGCGTGATCGGGATTGGGGTGGGCGGGACACAATCAACACATAGGCAAAGTCGGAATTAGGGTCACGCAGGGTCAAGAGTTTTTGGTTGTGTTTCCCTAGAGATGCCAAGAGATGTCCTGCTTGGCAACCTGCGTAAACAAGCTGTCACCTACCGGTTGGAGCCCTGGTCTGGGAAGATCCCAAATGCCGCGGAGCAAGGTAGGCCGTGCGCCACAACTACTGAGGGGGGTCCTTCTTTTAGCAAAAAAAGGCAGTCCTCATGAGGTAGGAACCCAAACAATAGCATTTAGAATCTAGGAAGACATGATTTTTCTATTCAGCCACTAATATGAGAGGAACCCTGGCACCTTGAACAAAGTAGGCACCCCATTAATATTTACAGATGATGTCAATGATGAGGAAATGAAATGACATACTCAGAAGAGTTAGTTTCATGACAAAAATATTTCCTACTCTGTGCCTTTTGAGGGGTTGGACTCAGTTTTCATCCCTGTCTGCCGCGCTTTCCATATCTAGGAAATGAATACGTCAGAGCCTTGTCAGACAATGCCTTGCCCTTTCGTGGACTGAAGGTCAGCCTACCCCTTCAGTGTAGCACGAAACACTAGATTGGGCATTCCTCGAGGGCAGGGACTTCGTTGATTAAAGTTTACATCTCTGTGCTTAGGCACCCTGTAATTATGGGGTGTTGCAGGATGTCATCTCTCTTGTTTGGATCAAGGTCTCTGCTAGGTCACACACCTGTGCTACCGTGACTTAAGGCAAAACTGCAGAACAGGACTTTTGTTTATGGTATGTTTTGTTGTCCTCCCATCTCCCATCTTTGTTGCTCCATTCTGTCTTCATGGTATTCCACACCCTCATGTTGTTTTCCCCCAGATCAAAGCCCTCCCATAATCACAACAACCTGTAGAGACTTGCCAATCCCCAAGTGCCCTGCATTCTGATTGCACTTGCCCTCTGCTCTAAGAATCCTAAAGCACCTTCATCAACATCATGATTTCTAGGATACTGATCTGAGATTTGTTTAAAGTGACTTGTAATAAGATGTGAATAATAGGCAGGTTTAGTACAAATTAATCTCTGTTTAGTGGAATGTGTAAAACAGATTGTCCTAAACTCTATAGTACTGCTGCTGGAAGAGGTATTAGTTAAGTCTTCTCCTAGAAAATTTGCTGATCCCTCCAAAGTACTGCTTTGTCACTCCTTCCTGACTCATGGGGTTTACCATGAGAACTGGTGCAGCTTTGGGGAAGTACTTTCCTGTTCTGCCATGAGACCTAGTGCCTGGAAATCATTTTTAGCCATTGTCTGGTAAAGTTCATCAACTTTCTTTGAAGCAGGCATATGAAACTAATCCAGGAAATCAATAGAGCGTTTTGTGTTGCCCTTAAAAATCTCTAAGGGAAGAGATTTTCACAACTTCCTTTGTATGCCAATGTATCACAAACTTTGTGACCACTAAGATTCTCTCATGTAATTTAAAAACAATTAAAGAACATATGCATACAAATGTTCATAAATAACTATTAGATTATGTGACATATTAAACTATCAGTAGATTGCTATAGTGTTTCCTAGAAGTAGAAGACTTTTGAAACATGTCCATTAATCTGTATAATAAGCTCAAGTCAATTTTGAACTCGATCTGTAAGAAAGTAAGCAAGATTTAATGATAAGTCATTAAGAATTGAATCCTGGCAGGGGAAGGTATTTGCTGTACATTTACAGTTTACTTGTATTATAGCACCACCTAGCGTCAACAGAGAAACCAGTTCTCTGCAGCTTTTTGAGCTTTCCTTGCCTTGCTATTTAGCAGAAACAGATGCCGAAAGCATACTCTTGGTCTGTCAGCCAAAGAAATGCTGCTCAAAGATGTCTCTGAGTTATGAAATACAGATTGCATTGTATGTTTCTGAAATGAAACATACCTTCCGTATGCCTTCCGTTACCTAATGATCAGAATGGACATATTTACTGACATGCATATATGACATTTTAACTCTTTTAAGCCTAATGTCTATCTTTTTATTTCCTAAGAAAATAGCCTGTAGATGTTGGGAAATTATTGATTGATTTGCTTTAACTTCAGTTGCTCTTTCAACAAACAAATCTTTAAATAGTGCAACATCAATTCCTGCAAATATATTAATACCATATTAGGTCCAGGGTTAGTACTTTGCGCCGCCACTCCCTTCCTGCTACTCCTGACAGAACCTTCACCACTAAAAAGGCTACAAAACATCAGCTGGAGTATTGACATTTAGAGCTTTGCTACCCAAAGTGTGGTCTGTGGACTGGAAGCTTAGTCACTGCCTGGGAACCTGCTAGATGTGCAGAATCTCTCCTCCTGCCCCAGACCTACTGAATCAGAGCCTGCAGCTTGGCAAGATCCCCAAGTGACCCATATGCCCTTTAAAAATTGAGAAGCACTGTTTTAGAGACTTAACTCCCACCTGCCCCCACCCCCCACCCCATGAGAGATTGTGAATCAAACCAAGACTAAGGACTTTCATTATAGTTTTGGATTTACAATATTTTGCTTTTGGAGAAAGTTACATGATTTTCTTATCTGACTCATGATTTATTCCATAGAAATTGTATCATTGCTGTTGTTGGGACTCACATCAGCAACTGAACAAAGAAGGCATAGTTCTTTCCTACCAAATTCATCAGCTTCATCTCTTGGGAAACATAATTAGGGAGCCATTTAAAGCAGCTGAGAGGAAAATTGCCATCTCTGAAATTGGAGGGCATGTAAACGCTAACAAAATATTTAAGTTTGCTGTGATAGAGAGATTCATAGTTTGAACAGACAGTAGGAGGTGAGGCTTAAATAATTGCTGACAATTGAGGTAGAAAGGAACGCTTAGAAACTGCATTATTAAAGTTGAAAATTTTAAAGCTTGATTTTTCTTAAGCGTTTAAATAGTGCAACATCAATTCCTGTATCAATTCCAACTATCAAGTAATTTGATACTGGAAACTTATCTAGTAAGTTGAGTATAAAAATAAGATAACTTTTTGGCTAATGTTCAATTAGCTCTTAAGTTTAACAAATTATATCATTCACACATTCAGTTAAATTTCCTAAAACATTTTAACCTATCAATCTGACACCTTAAATGAATACTAGCGTAGACTTAGAAGCTTAACTAAGCCAATCTTTCTATGCACTTAGGCAAACTAGAAAATATAATAAACCAAACTTATAACCATAATAAACTAGATCCTTTATAAAATTAAAAATTAATCAAATTTTAAATTTTATTAAAATCACAGCAGACATGAAACATTTCAAATTAAAACCTTAAGGCAATATTATATTCAGATTCTTTAAAAGATTTCAAAAACTTTAAATAATGGACAGATATTATCTCGATAATTACAAAACTTAGTACTAAATCTGGCACAAAGTACCATGACTTATGTTATCATCTCTATACTCATTTCTACATTTTCCTAGTGTTTCGTAGTCACACACACATAAAGGAAGCAGAAGTTACTTGATCCATGACCAGTTCTTCAATCCAGTTATGGACAGGTATAGTATAGTAACACACCGGTCCAGAATACAAACCCTGGGGGCTACTTTGGAAACCATAGATTAGCATGCTGAACCTACTCATACATAGTTTAAGTCTTCCCTGCCAGTGGGGCAATCCAAGTCCATGGCCATCAGCTGGGATTTAGTTTCACAAGCCAGTGCATCACTTGTCCCTGAGGTATATTCTATCTTTATTCAATTTTTCTTGTAAACTCTTTCAACATCCTCTCACCCAGTTGGGGTAGATAGAATTGTGTACCCCCTACCAGGGCTGCAGCTAACATCCTCATTGCACAATTAACGTTAATCGAAACCTGCACCCCCATCCAGGGTATAAACTGTCTTTATAGTTTCTTATCTGTTTCATCTGCCTCCGTTTTACCGTCGTTCTGTTGATGTTGCTGACTGGAGTTTGGCCAAGAATGAAACACTGGACATTGCCTTGCTGGACTCCACTGAGCAAGCACATGTGTCATGCATTCTGGGTTATGACTTGTGTGCTGGCACAATTATTGTGAATAAACCAAGAAAAATGGTCCTAATGAGATTTCTTTCAGACTTCAATATGTGGAGGCTAAGTGGGTTGTTCCTTAAAAGAAACCAGAGGTTTGAGAGTGTACTTGTCCTAGTAGGTTGGGTTCCTAGGAAGCAGATTCTGAGGCTCTGAGATTTGCATGTTGGAGGCTTATTGGAATGAACCATTGGAAAAACACCTGAGAGAGGTGAGAGAGGTCAAATCAAGCAGAGGGAGGAGGTGAACCTCAGTGCAGCTGCAATAGAGGCCCTAGTCATTCCTGTGGGGAACTCCATAGAACTGTACCCACTCCTTCCCTGCCACGCTTTATACCTCCCCCCACGGAGCAGACATTGGATGCGGAAAGCTCCCAGGGAATGGTGTGACCTTGGGTGAGGCAGCTGAGGGCAATTCCCCGAGGGGGTCTCAGCTGAAAGCAGTAAGCAGCCAACGCTCCTTACAGCTGGGGGCATAAGTGTCTTAATCAGAAGTGGTGGGGGAGTATAAATGCTTCCCACAGCTTTTCTCTGTTGTTGTTGTTGTTATTATTAAAGGGCTTGGCCCAGAAAAGATCATGGTCTTTAGCCATGGAACTTAATTCTAGGAGAGGCAATGTAACAGCAGACTGATCTCTGTAATGCAAATAAAAATGCCCCCCTTTGCTGAGAGGCATCGTGGAGAACTCATGAAAACATGGCAGTGATGTTGGCAGGGAGACGGCAACGAAGTTCTCTGAACCAACTGTCTCCTGCAGCTGTGAAAAGACACACAGCCTGGCTGCCAACTGTTGGGCTCATTGTGCTTTGGCTGAATTTAGTTCCTTCTTATGTCAACTTGCAATTCTGTGTTGAAGAAAATTGGTCTGGTCTGCCACCATCTTCATCTCTTAGCAACTGAGAGAGGTTGAAACAACAGCTGGGTAATTTGATACTGGAAACTTAAGGGTTGTGAAATGGAATATAATGGCTGTTGTATTAAAGGGAAAAAAGAGAGAAAATGATGTAACTCTAATGCATAGAAATGTTGGGAATGCCACATGGGCTACAAAGAGTGAAAATCTAGTTTAAACTGGTTGGACTATTCCTCTCTCAGAATGATTAAAGTTGAGTCCAGAAGCACTCCCAAACACCTATATTTGCCTAAATATAAATTCCTGTGAAATGTTGGAACTGCAATGTGAAAAACAGTTTCTATGTTCTGCATTTATTTTCTCTAAGATTGACGTATTGCTTTTTTTTTTACCACAAGTTTTGAAACAATATTTCCAATATAACATAGGTGACAGTTTAGAATTACATTTTATTTTGCTTTTGGTGGGCAATGGGTTGAGGACCCAGGTGGAGATGGCAGATAATGAGGGGTAGTGCTCAGAGGCAGTGATGTGCTGGAAGCCTGCTTTATAGACTGTTCACACTGTCTCCAGGGCGCACACATATAACAGGTAATAATGGAATTATGAGTTTGAAAACTAGAAAATGAAAAGCCAAGCGCAATTGTTGATAACAAGTTGTTTTCCCTCTTCCCTGGGGCCAGTAAAGAGACCATCTGATTTTCAAATTAGTAAAGCCAGAATATACAGTGTTTGCTCTCAGAATAAGTCCAATGTCATACTTAATGAAAATTCCGAAGCAGAAAGAGAGAAAGCAAGGGAATGGTGGAAGAAGAGATTGAAATGCCTCATTAATGGGGCAATCTGCTTTCTGCTTATGTTGCTATAGGTTCATAATTCAAGCATTTTGCCATTGTTTAGTAAACCTGCCTGGACAAGGTTCATTGAAGTGGTGTGTATTATAGGTGAGGGGACTGAAAATCTAGTGCTCTACATGGTAGGTAACTGCCTGGTCTTGTTTCTCAGAATAACTTGTTCATCCACCGCATGTGCCGCTTTCATCCCAGCGCAGGGGGCAGAAAGTCATTGTTTTCTTTGCTTGGTTAGTGGTTTACTTCTTTGTTACCTTCTCGTACAGTTGGGTCATGGGTCTACTGCTGCTGGCAACATGAGCAGCCTTGTCATTTTTCCATCACCACTAAAAGAATTTAATTCCTTCCACGTGAAGTGGTTCCAGCTCCTCAACAAGTGTTTGGTTTTGTGATACGACAACTTTGAAAAGGTGAAGTAAAAATTCGTTGAGAAATACATCCCTTCTTCTTATCCATCCACTTCCTTACCTCCCAGCTCCCCCAAAAGTGCATCCATCCAGTTTACAACAAATGAAGCAGAACCATATGAAATTGCTTTTTTTGTAGGGCAGAGGCAGTTAAATATAGGTAATTTCACATGTTTCAACTTCTTTCAACTTGCATATACAAACAAGTTCTCTGGTTAAAAATATACTGACTGTGAATATCATCCTTAGAATTCTCTGAGGAGAGAAAAAAGGCTTCAAGGTAAACAAACTGACAGACAAACTTATTTGTAAAGAACTAAATTCCAAATGGGGCTGGCTTCTAGTTCACAAACAGAAAAGAAATAGCGATTGCATCTTGCAGGAAACGTGCTTCTCCCTGAGGGAGATGAGGATGGAAGTTCTCTATGAGGGATATGTTTCCAGTTTACTTGGTCTTGCATTTAGCTTAAAAATTCTGCTTGGTATTTGCATGTCACTCATTTTCCAAAATTTGTTCTGATTCCAGATCTCTGTTACATTCCTATAAATTTGTTTATATGTTCTTTGATTTGGAAGATAGGAAGTATATTGGTTCTTTTAGATGAAAACTAACTTTCCATTCATTTGGGAAAGAATTGTGCATTTGTTCACTTCCACAGCTCTGGAACATGCATTCTCAACTTTATATTTTTATTCGAGACATAGGAAGTATATTTGTTTAAATTTTCTCTCGGAAAATGAAGCCAGAGCTACAGCCTGTTGAACATTATACAAAGGAATAGAGATCTCAGTATACTATTCTTTTATACTTTACTTTTAATGGCCCATGAATGTATAATTCATCATAGTGAACTTTTATTCAGCACTTACTATATGTCAGATACTATGCATGTACTATCACATTTAACCCTCATCCTATGACATGAGTCCTGGTCCTAACTTAACAAATGAGGGAATTGAGGCACCAAGGTTAAGTTTCTCTCCCAAGGAATCGAAATTGTTAACAGCAATGCTAAGACTGACTTTCAGGCTATCTCTAGACCTACTCTGTTAATTTACTATACCATTCTGCCCTCACACTGTCTGCACTGATTCAGACGTCCCCCCAGTTCATCATTTTTAGTGAATATTTTTGATGTTGGTTTGTGTTTTGAAGGTGACATTTGGGCAAGGTGTCTTGAAGGACTGATGGCAGGTGCATATTGACTATTCTTTGAGGAGCAAAGCTTCAAAAGAAGCATCTTGATGAATTTCCTCAGTGGGAGAGTCAAGGAAAACCAGCCTCTGTTTGCAGCACTAGCTTACAACCACTTGCTCACCTGAATCCTTACATCATAGACTGTGAGCCGAGTCTGCAGCCAGAAATCATTTTTAGCTCTTTCAACTAGCCATAAAAATGTTTTAAGCCCACTTTTAACTGCACGGTATTGTAATTATTATCTACTTTGTGCCTTTAGATTGTACTATTTCTTTGCTGAAACAAAAGTTCAATATATTGTTCTTAAACATATTTATATGCTATATTTCCTGGTATCTTACATGATATTTATCAATTCAACAAATACTGCGAGCCTACCATATGTCAGACATTTTTCTTGGCATAACAATGAACAGAACTTGACAAAAATTCTGACCTCGAACACTTAACATTCTTGCAGTGATTAGTTTTTAAAAGGGTTATCAACAGAAGGCGAGGGAAGGAGGGTGGATCTATAGAATCAACAACTCCTTAGATAGGGTTGAGAGGTCTGGGGAAAAATGCATGGCGCCTCCTTATTCAGGAGCCCCTAAAACCAGCTCAGATTCTACTCAGACAAGAGCAAACAGCAAAATGGGGACTGGAAGAGGTTTCAGTTGAGCTTCCCTTGTGTAAATTACCTCAAAGATGCATTGTGTTAAGATACTTGCATAGCAGTCTAAGTCTGCTACTGGATTTTAGCCTTATTTCCCATACATATAATTTAATCTAGCCATATCTTAATTGTGCAGATAAAGATTAAAACCCTTAGATGTTGGACCCCAAGTTGAGGATCATTCTGAATCACAGAGTTAAAAATAATAAAGGGAGAGAAAAAATATTCCATAAATAGAAGCAGCTGAAAAAGGAAGTTGAGGGTGGGGTTCACAGTACTCCCGAGGAGTGGCTGAGGCTGGCTGGTTGAAGCTCAGCTCCAAGGCAACTTGGCTTCCATATGTGTGTGAGTGTCTGTCCTGACAAACTAATTTAGTGCCACAATTCAAGACAAGTGTGTATCACAGACTTGCAAGAATGCCTTGTGGCATATTTACTACTTTGGTTCCCAAACTCAGAATTTAGCCAGATCTTTTCAGTAATGAAGCATTTTTATTTATAGAGCTCTTGCTACATATGAAAGGCCATTTAGAGTGGTGGTTAAGGGAGTTGATTCTTGGAGCCCAACTGTCTGGGTTCAAATTCCAGCCCCACCTCTTACACAGCTACAAAAGGCAGTTCACTGTGCCTCATTTTTCTTTTCTGATGGTCATAATAATAGCATCTACCTCATAAGACTGTAATGAACATAAATTAAATAGTATCTGTGAAATGCTTAGAATGATGCCTGGCCATTATAAGCACCATATAAATGTAGCTAGTATGATGAGAGTCTTAGATTTTTCAGTCAATAGGCATGCCTGGCTGGGGTTTAGCATCCACAGTGAATCTTTCACATAGCTGGGCATGACAGATCTAGTGGGCATGAGCCCTAAAAGCCAGAAGCAAACACTGAGACTCAGAGCAAAGACATTTACTGAGCATTGCCATGTATGGAGTTTTGAGTTTTCATATTTAATGATTAAGAGCCAACATCAGTGAATGTTGTTGCCAAGAAGCATCTCACACACACACACACACACACACACAAGCACATGCACACACACACCCATGTGCCTGCAAGACAAGTTCCTATATGTTAGCTATCAAATGTGCCAGGAAGACATCACACTCAGATCTCTGAAACCAAGGGATAGATGTCAGGAAGATGAAGGTCCTTCTGCTAAACAGATGGCTGAACGGTTAAGTAAGTGAATTGTGAGGAGGAAAATTCCAGTCCCCACATGGAGTCAAGACGTGAAGCAGCAGCAGCTAAGCTAATAGACCGTGGCGACAAGGATTAAAGATAAACTGAATGTCCTCAGAGGGAAAGCCAAGTGAGATAGAAGACACATCAGAGGAGACCTCTGCCATCAGAAAACACAAAAATGTAATTTGATGCCAGAAAGATAATTAGCATGTGGAAAACCAGATTTAGCCTGAAGTATATGTCTGCTCAAGGTGCAGGTCAGGGAAAGAAAATGAACATCTCAGGGCAGGTTTTATGGGGAACTCCCAGGACACACAAACTCCATTGTGATGACTGTGTATGAAGAAAGATGATTATGGCTCTTTTAGAGAGAGAATAATTGGATTAAGATAGAGAATGAGATAGCAGCGTGAACAAGTCTCCTTGGTACTAATGGAATTCACCACTCACCATAAGAATTCCTGATTTCTACTATGTTGTCTTTGGTTCAGAATAAAATTAGTACACAGGAAGAAGGAACTAGTCTCAAGTTAGAGAGCGTTGAGGAAAATATATTGGGAGGAGAGGAGAGGATGGGGCAGCCCACTCCTATTTCCATGAGAATTTGACATGTTTAAAGGATGCCCCAAGGACATGGGGAAAATGCCTTCTGAGAAAGAATTCCATTGGGTTTAGATTTAGAAACACGTAGCTTATATCAGGCAAACATCCGCTTCCCACTTTGATTTATTTTTAGCATCACATACAATTATCACTTCTATTGGGGCTTCCCTGGTGGCGCAGTGGTTGAGAGTCCGCCTGCCAATGCAGGGGATGCGGGTTCGTGCCCCGGTCCGGGAGGATCCCACATGCCGCGGAGCGGCTGGGCCCGTGAGCCACGGCGGCTGAGCCTGCGCGTCTGGAGCCTGTGTTCCGCAACGGGAGAGGCCACAGCAGTGAGAAACCCAAGTACCGCAAAAAAAAAAAAAAAAAAAAATCACTTCTATTATTTCCCCCTGATTATATGAATAATACATATTCTTATAAAAATGAGAAGAAAATAAAAATCATCTGTGGCCCACTAGAGATACCCACTGTAATTTTGATGTATTTCCCTTTCCCAGTTTTTATTTACATGTGTTCAAAAATTGGACTCAGAATCCATCACAATTTTATACATTGTTTCTTTAACTTAATATTATATCCTGAACATTTTCTGTATCATATAGATGGGCCCATATGTTTATCTTTTCTCACAACTCTTGTGCTCAGGGGTTTCTAGAGTTCTTTACCTTCCTCATGCTGGCACTGTGGCCATTTAGGCCTTGTGAGGCCAATTTGGGATTTGCAGGGTGTCTTGAGCTGTGAGAGGAAAAAACAATCTTTCTGCAAATGTAAGAGAATTGGACCTTGGTGTTGGGGTTTGTGTCTCTTAACAGTCTTCCTCTGAGGAGCATATTCTGACTAAATGTATATTCACATTTCAACAAATTCAGACAGATGATGGGCAGCTGTTGGTTGAGAGAAATATTGGTCACTATATCAGATGTTTAAAAGAAGGAAGCAGTTGATCATAGCCCTAACTAAGAGAACATTGGAGTCGTCTTTTAAGTGGACAAAATTCACAACTGACCTGATAGTAAATTCTCCTGTGTGGGCTCTTGCATTAATGAAAGATCTGTATTAAGCCCTGAAGTCTTGTGATTGAAATAATAGCACAATATGCAGAATCCAAAGGGCTCTCTTCTTAAACATTTGTGTCCTGTTCATAGTCAAGGTGCCCATTCATAGTTGGTCATGCTTTCTGACATTGGATTTCTTTCCATGATTTGTAGATATTTGTGTGAAGTGACTCACATATCTATTATGAAGGAAGGAAGAAATGGTTTCATGATTTAGTATAAACCAGTGTGGAGCCCAAATATTTAAAAAAATCTATTTTCATTTATCATTTGTTTGACTTTAGGTGTCACTGTGGTAGGCATGGTTTGGTATGTAAAGCAATGCAAGACATGCTCTCAGGAGCCAGAGTTCAGTACACTTTTACTCAATCAGCCCAGGTCTAATTCTTCTTATTCCCCCTCAGCCCCTACCCCATCTGCTCATGCCTGAAGACCCCAGTGACCCAGGAAAGTATCTAGTTGGTCTTCTTGTTGCTTCAGCACACAGAGGATTAATTCATATTTATAGATTCATATATGGTAAAGATAGTTTTAAAATATGAAAAACATGTATGTTTCCTGATATACAAGATTGTTGTAAAAAAAATAAAACAACAGATAAGTGAGAATTCTCTTTTCATATTTATTTGAGATAACCTCTGTTGTCAACTTGGTATATATTTTTCTAGACTTTTAGTCCATATGTATATTCGTACTTATATAATTTTAGAAAACATACCGGTTACTATTATTTAACCAACTCTCTTACCTCACAAAATACTTTAGGATCTCTTTCTGTGTCAATATTATAAATATGTACTTTATTGTTCTACTTTGTTTGTTGATTGATTTGTGATTAGGTAATGCATGCAAAGGTACAAAATGGTAAACACTGATGCCTCCCTCCTACCCTTATTATCTGGCCTTAAGGTTCTCCTCTTCAGGGGCAGTCATTGCTATCAATTTAATATAGATTCTTCCAAAACAAATATAAGCTGCATTAGTCCCTTCAGTACACAAACAAGCAGTAATATAGCACAGCCTGAAACAGGAAGACCTCTTCCTTGACTTGTACATTCCCTTTCAGCTACTACCTCATTTCTTTGCTCGCCTTACAGCAGTAATCCTTGAAAAATTGTCTTCAGTTACTGTCTCCAATTCCTCTTCTCCAGTCCTTTGATGAACTCACTGAAATCTCCATTTTCATGCTACATTTAAGCTATGTGGGGCTATAACGGCCTGCCCGCCCCGCCCCCCATTTCCCTACTTGGGACAATTTGAAGAGCATTCTCAGTTTCAGAGTTCCATTTGGGGTGGACTGATGCATTAGTTGAGACTGCTTTACAGCCCAACTTGCCCAACCCCTGCCTCCTTCCTTCCCCTTCCTCAAGAGTTCATCCCAAGAGCACTCCCTAAAAAACTTCCTGGATACTAATCTTCGTTGTGGAGTCTGCTTCCCAGGACACCATCCTGTAACACTCTCCAGTGGTTTTCCATCTCAGAATAAAAGCCCTAAGTCCTCGCAATGGCAACATGTGTCCTTCCCTCCACACCACCAACCTTTCTGGCTACATCTCGTACACTCTCCCCCTTGTTCAGGTCTAATTAGTTTTTCCCTAGATACACTAAGCATACTTAGCACTCCTAAACCTTTGCACTTGCTCTTCTGACTTCTTGGGATGCACTTTCCCCAGATGCCCTGCTGTCTCAACCCTCATTTCCTTGATGTCTCTGTTCAAATATCACTTTATCAGAAATTCTTTCATGACTACTCTATATAAAGCAGTATCCCCACTACCACCTAAGTGCTCTCTATTCCCCTTATTTTGTTTTTCTCTTCCTTCAAAGTACTTACTACTAACATACATACACTATATAGTTTTTCTTATTGTCTGTCTTTTTCTGGTTTGTCCTCTGATATTTTCCAAGGGCCTAGAAAAGTGCTTGGCACAGAAAATATGTTCAGGTAATATTTATGGATGAATGAATTATTCATTTTCTTTTTCATGCAAATGTTGCAACCTTTACAAAAGTGTTTTGCACGTATGAGAACAATACATGTCTTGGAGAACATTCCAAATCAGAATAACGCCTGCATAGTTTTGCACTATATGTATAAACAATTTATTTAATCAGTCCTCTATTAATGGACATTTATGTTATTTGCAGTACTGAAATGAATATCTTCATAATGTCATCTTCTATTATGTGAGCATATCTGCTGGAAAAGAATCTCTAGAATTATAATTTGCTGGTCAAAGGGTATAAAATTTATATTGGTAATTTTGATAGTGCCAAATCATTTTCTATAAATCTTATACAAATTTATATTCTCACCAGCAAGATATGAGCATGCCTCTTTCAACACATACTAACTCTTTGATATTGCTAATCTGATAAATGAAAATGGTATTTCACTGTAGCTTTAATTTTCAATTCCCTTATAATGAGTGAGGTTGAATATCTTTTTATATATTTAAAAGACAATTGTATTTCTTTTTGTATAATCTTCCTACTAATACCTTTTCTATAAACTTTGTTGGGTTGTTAATCTTTTATTTGTTGATTTATAGATAATGTGAATATTTGTGAATACTCTTCTTGGTTTTCCATTTATCTTTTTTTAAAATATTTATTTATTTATTTGGCTGCGTCAGGTCTTAGTTGTAGCACATGGGATCTTTGTTGAGGCATATGGGATCTTTCATTGCGGCGCGTGAGTTTCTCTCTAGTTGTGGCATGCAGGTTTTCTCTCTCTAGTTGCGGTGCATGGACTCCAGAGCCCGTGGGCTCTGTAGTTTGCAGCACATGGGCTCTCTTCTTGAGGTGCGTGATCTCAGTAGTTGTGGCACACGGGCTTAATTGCCCTCCATCATGTGGGATTTTAGTTCCCCGAGCAGGGGATGCGTCCCCTGCATTGGAATGCGTCCCCTGCATTGGAATTTACCACTGGACCACCAGGGATGTCCCTTCCATTTATCTTTTAACTTTGTTTATAGTGTTTTTTTTTCATATAGAAGTGTAATTTCTTTTTATAGTGGGATATATGAAATTTTTTCTCTTATAGGTTTTGTGTCATATTTAAGTCTTCCTCACTTTGAGATTGTAAATAATTTTTCCATGTGTTTTCCTCCAATATTTTTAAATTTTGATTTTAAAAAATTTAAATCTTTATTCTTTGAGAATTTATATTAACGTACATCTTAAAAACAGGGGCATAAAAGTTTTTTTAACCAAAGATCAAAGGTTACATTGGGGCACTAAGGTAACCTTTGATTATTTGTTGAATAAATGATCTTTTCCCCACTTACACCATCTTCATCACATTTCTGGTTCTAGCTTTATATTTCCATTCATCTATTTATTTATGTATAAGTACTACATTGCTTTATATAGTACAGTTTTATGTTTCATTAGTTATCTGGTTGTTTTTGTCTCTACTTCCAACTAAAGGAAAAGTTCTGAAAAGAATGATATTTTCAAAAATTTGCTGCCTTTCTAGCTTATTTTTCCACTTAAAATTTATGATCAGCTTGTCTGGTACCAAATAAATTTCTGGTTTTTTTAAATTAGGCTTATGTTACATTAGAGATGAATTTAGGAAGAATTGACATCTTCATAATCTTGAGTCTTCTTATCCAATAACATAGTATCTTCTCATAGTTTCTTTATCCATTCAAGTCTTCCTATATTCCTATCAGTATATATTTCCTTTCTAAAATTGCTGTAGTTATATATATATATATATATATATATATAATGTTTTTGATTTGAAAAACTTTAAAGCAAACATTTGACTTATTACTACCTAGCTTAAACAACAAAAGTAGAACTTTGCCAGGAACATAGAGACATCCCACATACTCCCTCTGATCTCAGCCCCTTCATCCCTTCAGAAGTAAGCAACATTCTGACTTTATGATAGTCATTTCATTGCTTTATAGTTTTGCTGCCATGTAAGCATCTCTAAATAATATAGTTTAGTTTTGCCTGCTTTTGAGCTTAAAATAAATATAATCATGCTAGATATATTCTTTTGTATCTAACTTCCTTTGCTCAAAATATGTCTATGAGATTTATCCATGAATGTTGCCTTTTTAGTGAATTTTTTTTTCCTGAATTGAGATCTTTATGTGATTTTTTAAAATTTCTTTTTCAAACATTAAAGCAACATTGCTTTCCTGGAATGAATCAAACTTGGTCATGATATGTTATTCTTTTTTATGTATTGCTGGATTCATTGGTGAGGACTGGCCTGTTTCTGATTTACTGTACTCCTCTGGAGTGGTCCTTTAGAGGTTCCCCCTGAAAGCCTGATTTTTGTCTTTGTTTTGGTGTGTTTTTTTTGTTTTTTTTTTTTTTAGCCAGGGCTCCTTCTCCTTGCTGCGTTCTGAGCTCCAGTTTTTGTCCCTCCAGCACTGAAAACTGCTAGAAGTTCAACCCACCTTCTCAACCTCTTAGCTCTGCTTACAACTCTGCAAAGGGCTCTAAGGGGAAAATGGTGCCAGATATCGCCTCTCTCTGAATTTCCATTCTCTGTGGGATCTTAGCTTCTCAAATCCCTGCTGCCTTGGTAATTCTCTTATGCCTTCAAACTGATACTTTTTTGTTCAGCTTATCTAGTTATTCTCAGTGAGATGGTTGGTCTACATAAGCTAGTCTGCCATAACTAGAAGTAGAAATCAAGAAATGATAAAAATGGAAGTTTAAGATACAAAGTATAATGGTATTATCAGGGAATGGTAATTATGATTTATGTCCATGCCTCTGGGAGCCACAAAGGTAGTATGAACTAGCTCAAATACCAAGAATATCATTTAGTGTCCCATGGGATGTGAAGGTGATCTGGCTGTGACATCTGTCACTCCACTGATCTCAGGCTCATTCTGCTCATCTCAAGGCTAGGTGACATCTCCTTTCTGCATAAATACTTCATGTGCATCCCATTAGATACCTCCTCCTGGTTTACTCAGTTACCAATGCCAGGAAACAAGGAGTTACCCATGCTCAACATCTCTGCTTCTTTACCCACAATGTCCAACTGGTTACCAAATAATGTCTATTATATCTCTCTATTGTTTCTACAATATCTTCACTCTTTTCCATCCCCACTGCCTTTGCTTAGGTCCAACTATCATAATTCTTTGTCTGAGTTATTGAAAAGACCTCTATTCTCACTCCCCTTTCAAAATAAGGAGTGATCCTTCTAAAACACAAATCTCACCCAAGCTTTTGCTGCTATGTTTAAAATCCAACAATAGCTCTCTGTAACACATAAGATAAAATTATATGTATTATACTTATCCTCCCCCCGCTCCCCACGACAGCAAATACTGAAGGCAGGGACTGTGTGCTGTAGGATACTCATAGATCTCTGTCCTTATACAGGGGCTGCCCCTTTCTAGCATATGACAGGAACAAGTGACAACCTCTCTGGACCATGGTTTCCTCCTCTACAATAAGAGGAAATGGAACCAGAAGGTTTCCAACCCCAATGATTTTGTGATTCTGAATCATTGCTTTAAAATGTACTATGTTTGCTTTTAAAAATGAAGCTTATGTTTATAGCTACATCCATATCTAGGTTGTAAATACTACATAAAGAGTAAGATCAAACATCACTCATGCAATTTTTATGTAACAACAATTGATTTTATCTACATGGATTCATGACTCAAATGGGAAACTAAATCATGACTTAATTGAATTGTTTTAATTGAAGTCCTCTACCACAAAAGGCCCGCAGAAGCCCCTCAGGATTAAGGTGCACTGCAAGCCATTATCCTAGACATCCCTTCCTCTGGGCTGGCCTGCAGTGTGACAAATTATCTTATCCTCTGGTTGCATCTCTTGCCTCTCTGCTCACTCCCACCCTCGCATGCTGGACTCTTCTCATATTGACATGTTTTCAGCTCCCTCAACAAAAGTACCTCATACTCTGCTACTTCCAGGTCTTCTCATAGGATGCTTTCTTTCCTTGAATGCTTCCCCACAAAATCCATGTCTGACTTTCTCTTACTTGTTCTTTGGGAAAAAGCTTTACCTCACCTCTTTTTTTTTTTTTTTTTAAGATTTATTTTTTATTTATTTTTGGCTGGGTTGGGTCTTAGTTGCGGCATGTGGGATCTTTCATTGCGGCGCGCGAGCTCTTTGTTGTGGTGCGCAGGCTTCTCTCTAGCTGTGGCATGCAGGTTTTCTCTCTCTAGTTGTGGTGTGCGGGTTCCAGAGTGTGTGGGCTGTGTAGTTTGCAGCACGCTGGCTCTAGTTGAGGCACGTGAGCTCGGTGGTTGTGGTGCGTGGGCTTAGCTGCCCCACGGCATGTGGGATCTTAATTCCCTGACCAGGGATCGAACCCACGTCCCCTGAATTGGAAAGTGGATTCTTTACCACTGGACCACAAGGGAAGTCCCCTCACCTCTTTTTCTTTTTTTAAAGGTACAATATTTTATTTTATTCATTTATTTAAAATTTTTTTGTCCATTTAAAAAATTATTTTATATTAGAGTATAGCTGATTAACAATGTTGTGTTAGTTTCAGGTGTACAGCAGAGTGATTCAGTTATACATATACACGTATCTATTTTTCAAATTGTTTTCACATTTAGGTTATTACAGGGTATTGAGCAGAGTTCCCAGTGCTATACAGTAGTTTCTGTTGGTTATCTATTTTAAATATAGAGGTATGTAGATGTCAGTCCCAAACTTCCAATCAGTCCCTTCCCTGCCCCCCATAACCATGTTTGTTCTCTAAGTCTGTGAGTCTGTTTCTGTTTTGTAAATAAGTTCATTTGTATCATTTTTTTTTTAGATTCTGCACATAAGTGATCTCATATGATATTTGTCTTTCTCTGTCTGACTTACTTCACTTAGTATGATAATCTCCAGGTCCATCCATTTTGCTGCAAATGGCATTATTTTATTATTCTTTATGGCTGAATAGTATGCTATTGTATATATATACCACATCTTCTCTATCCATTCATCCGTCAATGGACATTTAGGTTGCTTCCATGTCTTGGCTATTGTAAACACTGCTTCAGTGAACATTAGGGTGCATGTATCTTTCTGAATTATGGTTTTCTCCAGATGTATGCCCAGGAGTGGGATTGCTGGATCATATGGTAGCTCTATTTTTAGTTTTTCAAGGAACCCCCATACTGTTTTCCATAGTGACTGTACCAATTTACATTCCCACCAACAGTGTAGAAGGGTTCCCTTTTCTCCACACTTTCTTCAGCATTTATTGTATGTAGACCTTTTGATGATGGCCATTCTGACTGCTGTGAGGTGACATCTCATTGTAGTTTTGATTTGCATTATTTGTATTTCTCTAATAATTAGAAATGTTGAGTAACTTTTCATGTGCCGCTTGGCCATCTGTATGTCTTCTTTGGAGAAATGTCTATTTAGGTCTTCTGCACATTTTTGGATTGGGTTGCTTGTGTTTTTGATATTGAGCTGCATGACCTGTTTGTAAATTTTGGAGATTAATCCCTTGTCAGTTGCATTGTTTGCAAATATTTTCTCCCATTCTATGGGTTGTCTTTTCATTTTGTTTATGGTTTCCTTTGCTGTGCAAAAACTTTTGAGTTTAATTAGGTCTCATTTGTTTATTTTGGTTTTTGTTTCCATTACTTTAGGAGACGGATCCAAAAAATATTGCTGCAATTTATGTCAAAGATCATCCTGCCTATATTTTCCTCTATGGGTTTTATAGTATCTGGTCTTACATTTAGGCCTTTAATCCATTTTGAGTTTATTTTTGTGTATGGTGTTAAAGAATGTTCTAATTTCATTTTTTTACACGTAGCTGTCCAGTTTTCCCAGCAACATTTATTGAAGAGACTATCTTTTCTCCATTGTATATTATTGCCTCCTTTGTCATAGATTAATTACCATAGGTGTGTGGGTTTATTTCTGGGTTTTCTATGCTGTTCCATTGATCTTTATTTCTGTTTTTGTGCCAGTGCCATACTGTTTTGATTACTGTAGCTTTGTAGTATAGTCTACAGAGGAAGTCATAGTATAGGAGCCTGATTCCTTCAGCTCTGCTTTTCTTTCTCAAGATTGTTTTGGCTATTTGGGGTCTTTTGTGTCTCCATACAAATTTTAAGATTTTTTTGTTCTAATTCTGTGAAAAATGCCCTTGGTAATTTGATAGGGATTGCATTGAATCTGTAGATTGCCTTGGGTAGTATAGTCATTTTGACAATATTGATTCTTCTGATCCAAGAACATGGTATCCCTTTCCATCTGTTTGTGTCATCTTTGATTTTCTTTCACCAGTGTCTTATGCTTTTCTGAGTACAGGCCTTTTCCCCTCTTAGGGGGGTTTATTCCTAGGTATTTTATTCTTTTTGATGTGATGATAAATGGAATTGTTACTTTAATTTCTCTTTCTGAACTTTTGTTGTTAGTGTATAGAAATGCAACAGATTTCTGTGTATTTATTTTGTATCCTGCAACTTTAAAGGTACAATATTTTAAATTAACTTCATGAGATATATTTTTAAAATACTCTGTCTTTATTTTGGTTTTCTAATCAGTAACTAAAAAGTAGTCTGTTAAAGTCTTTACTACGATACTGTTTCTGCCCATCTTTTCGGCATATATTTCCAATTGTCACTTTTTATAATTTGAAGCAGTATTTCATTTCCTTAAGTGCTTTTTCTTTTTTTGGTTTATTAATTAATTTTAATTTTTGAATTTTATTTTATTTTTTTTATACAGCAGTTTCTTATTAGTCATCAATTTTATACACATCAGTGTATACATATCAATCCTAATCACCCAATTCATCACACCACCACCCCCAAACCCCCGCCGCTGTCCCCCCTTGGTGTCCATATGTTTGTTCCCTACATCTGTGTCTCAATTTCTGCCCTGCAAACCAGTTCATCTGTACCATTTTTCCAGGTCCCACATATACACGTTAATATACGATATTTGCTTTTCTCTTTCTGACTTACTTCACTCTGTATGACACTCTCTAGATCCATACACGTCTCAACAAATGACCCAGTTTCGTTCCTTTTTATGGCCGAGTAATATTCCATTGTATATATGTACCACATCTTCTTTATCCATTCATCTGTCGATGGGCATTTAAGTTGCTTGCATGACCTGGCTATTGTAAATAGTGCTGCAGTGAACACTGGGATGCATGTGTCTTTTTGAATTATGGTTTTCTCTGGGTATATGCCCAGTAGTGGGACTGCTGGATCATATGGTAATTCTATTTTTAGTTTTTTAAGGAACCTCCATACTGTTCTCCATAGTGGCTGTATCAATTTACATTCCCACCAAGAGTGCAAGAGGGTACCCTTTTCTCCACGCCCTCTCCAGCATTTGTTGTTTGTAGATTTTCTGATGATGCCCATTCTAACTGGTGTGTGGTGATACCTCATTGTAGTTTTGATTTGCATTTCTCTAATAATTAACGATGTTGAGCAGCTTTTCATGTGCCTCTTGGCCACCTGTATGTCTTCTTTGGAGAAATGTCTATTTAGGTCTTCTGCCCATTTTTGGATTGGGTTGTTTGTTTTTTTGTTATTCAGCTGCATGAGCTGTTTATATATTTTTGAGATTAATCCTTTGTTGATTCGTTTGCAAATATTTTCTCCCATTCTGAGGGTTGTCTTTTCATCTTGTTTATGGTTTCCTTTGCTGTGCAAAAGCTTTGAAGTTTCATTAGGTCCCATTTGTTTACTTTTGTTTTTTTTTTTTTTTGCGGTACATGGGCCTCTACACTGCTGTGGCCTCTCCCGCTGCGGAGCACAGGCTCCAGACGTGCAGGCTCAGCGGCCACGGCTCACGGGCCCAGCCGCTCTGCGGCACGTGGGATCCTCCCGGACCGGGGCACGAACTGGCGCCCCCTTGCATCAGCAGGCGGACTCTCAACCACCGCGCCACCAGGGAAGCCCTGTTTACTTTTGTTTTTATTTCCATTACTCTAGGAGGTAGATCAAAAAAGATCTTGCTGTGATTTATGCCAAAGAGTGTTCTCCTATGTTTTCCTCTAAGAGTTTTATAGTGTCTGATCTTACATTTAGGTCTCTAATCCATTTTGAGTTTATTTTTGTGTATGGTGTTAGGGAGTGTTCTAATTGCATTCTTTTTCATGTAGCTGTCCAGTTTTGCCAGCACCACTTATTGAAGAGACTGTCTTTTCTCCATTGTATATCCTTGCCTCTTTTGTCATAGATTAGGTGACCATAGGTGCGTGGGTTTATATCTGGACTTTCTATCCTCTTCCATTGATCTATATTTCTGTTTCTGTGCCAGTACCATATTGTCTTGATTACTGTAGCTTTGTAGTATAGTCTGAAGTCAAGGAGTCTGATTCCTGCAACTCCGTTTTTTTCCCTCAAGACTGCTTTGGCTATTCGGGGTCTTTTGTGTCTCCATACAAATTTTAAGATTTTTTTGTTCTAGTTCCGTAAAAAATACCATTGGTAGTTTGATAGGGATTGCATTGAATCTGTAGATTGCTTTGGGTAGTATAGTCATTTTCACAATATTGATTCTTCCAAACCAAGAACATGATATACCTCTCCATCTGTTTCTATCATCTTTAATTTCTTTCACCAGTGTCTTATAGTTTTCTGCATGCAGGTCTTTTGTCTCCTTAGGTAGGTTTATTCCTAGGTATTTTATTGTTTTAGTTGCAACAGTAAATGGCAGTGTTTCCTTAATTTCTCTTTCAGATTTTTCATCATTAGTGTATAGGAATGCAAGAGATTTCTATGTATTAATTTTGTATCCTGCTAGTTCACCGAATTCATTAATTTGCTCTAGTAGTATTCTGGTGGCATCTTTAGGATTCTCTATGTATAGTATTATGTAATCTGCAAACAGTGACAGTTTTACTTCTTCTTTTCCAATTTTTATTCCTTTTATTTCTTTTTCTTCTCTGATTGCCATGGCTAAGACTTCCAAAACTATGTTGAATAATAGTGGTGAGAGTGGACATCCTTGTCTTGTTCCTGATCTTAGAGGAAATGCTTTCAGTTTTTCAACAGTGAGAATGATGTTTGCTGTGGGTTTGTCATATATGGCCTTTATTATATTGAGGTAGGTTCCCTCTATGCCCACTTTCTGGAGAGTTTTTATCATAAATGGGGGTTGAATTTTGTCAGAAGCTTTCTCTGCATCTATTGAGATGATCATATGGTTTTTCTTCTTCAATTTGTTAATATGGTGTGTCACATTGATTGATTTGCTTATATTGAAGAATCCTTGCATCCCTGGGATAAATCCCACTTAATCATGTTGTATGAGCCTTTTAATGTGTTGTTGGATTCTGTTTGCTAGTATTGTGTTGAGGATTTTTGCATCTATATTCATCAGTGATATTGGTCTGTAATTTTCTTTTTTTGTAGTATCTTTGTCTGCTTTTGGTATCAGGGTGATGGTGGCCTCATAGAATTAGTTTAGGAGTGTTCCTTCCTCTGTAATTTTTTGGAAGAGTTTGAGAAGGATGGCTGTTAGCTCTTCTCTAAATGTTTGATAGAATTCACCCATGAAGCCGTCTGGTCCTGGACTTTTGTTTGTTGGAAGATTTTTAATCACAGTTTCCATTTCATTACTTGTGATTGGTCTGTTCATATTTTCTATTTCTTCCTGGTTCAGTCTTGGAAGGTTATACCTTTCTAAGAATTTGTCCATTTCTTCCAGGTTGTCCATTTTATTGGCACAGAGTTGCTTGTAGTAGTCTCTTAGGATGCTTTGTATTTCTGTGGTGTCTGTTATAACTTCTTTTTCATTTCTAATTTTGTTGATTTGAGGCCTCTTCCTCTTTTTCTTATTGAGTCTGGCTAATGGTTTATCAATTTTGTTTATATTCTCGAAGAATCTGCCTTTTGTTTTATTGATCTTTGCTATTGTGTTCTTTGTTTCTATTTCATTTATTTCTGCTTTGTTCTTTATGATTTCTTTTCTTCTGCTAACTTTGGGTTTTGTTTGTTCTTCTTTCTATAGTTCCTTTAGGTGTAAGGTTAGATTGTTTACTTGAGATTTTTCTTTTTTCTTGAGGTAGGCTTGTATAGCTATAAATTTCCCTCTTAGAACTGCTTTTGCTGCATCCCGTAGGTTTTGGATCGTCGTGTTTCCATTGTCATTTGTCTCTAGACATTTTTTTATTTCCTCTTTGACTTCTTTAGTGATCTCTTGGTTATTTAGTAACGTATTGTTTAGCCTCCATGTTTTTGGGTATTTTACATTTTTTTCCCTGTAATTCATTTCTAGTCTCTTAGCCTTGTGGTCAGAAAAGATGCTTGGTATGATTTCAATTATCTTAAATTTACTGAGGCTTGATTTGTGACCCAAGATATGATCTATCCAGGCAAATGTTCCATGTGCACTTGAGAAGAAAGTGTAATCTGCTGTTTTTGCATGGAATGTCCTATAAATATCAATTAAATCTATCTTATTTGTTGTGTCATTTAAAGCTTCTGTTTCCTTATTTGTTTTCATTTTGGATGATCTGTCCATTGATATAAGTGAGGTGTTAAAGTCCCCCACTATTTTTTTTTTTTTTTTTTTTCCTTGCGTTACGCGGGCCTCTCACTGTTGTGGCCTTTCCCATTTGCGGATCACAGGTTCCGGAATGTCTTATAAATATCAATTAAATCTACCTGGTCTATTGTGTTATTTTAAGCTTGTGTTTCTTTATTAATTTTCTGTCTGGATGATCTGTCCATTGGTGTAAGTGAGGTGTTAAAGTCCCCCACTATTATTGTGTTACTGTTGATTTCCTGTTTTATAGCTGTTAGCAGTTGCCTTATGTATTGAGGTGCTCATATGTTGGGTGCATATATATTTATAATTGTTATATCTTCTTGGATTGATCCCTTTATCATTATGTAGTGTCCTTCCTTGTCTCCTGTAACATTCTTTATTTTAAAGTCTATTTTGTCTGATATGAGAATTGCTACTCCAGCTTTCTTTTGATTTCCATTTGCATGGAATATCTTTTTCCTTCCCCTCACTTTCAGTCTGTATGTGTCCCTAGGTCTGAAGTGGGTCTCTTGTAGACAGCATATATATGGACCTTGTTTTTGTATCCATTCAGCATGCCTGTGTCTTTTGGTTGGAGCATTTAATCCATTCACTTTTAAGGTAATTATCGATATGTATGTTCCTATGACCATTTTCTTAATTCTTTTGGGTTTGTCTTTGTAGGTCCTTGTCTTCCCTTCTGTTTCCCACTTAGAGAAGTTCCTTTAGCATTTGCTGTAGAGCTGGTTTGGTGGTGCTGAGTTCTCTTAGCTCTTGCTTGTCTGTAAAGTATTTGATTTCTCTTTAGTGTCTGAATGAGATCCTTGCTGGGTCGAGTAATCTTGGTTGTAGGTTCCTCCCTTTCATCACTTTAAGTACATCATGCCACTCCCTTTGGCTTGTAGAGTTTCTGCTGAGAAATCAGCTGTTAACCTTATGGGAGTTCCCTTTTATGTAATTTGTCATTTTTCCCTTGCTGCTTTCAATAATTTTTCTTTGTCTTTAATTTTTGCCAATTTGATTACTATGTTTCTTGGCGTGTTTCTCTTTGGATTTATCCTGTGTGGGGCTCTCTGCACTTCCTGGACTTGCGTGGCTATTTCCTTTCCCATGTTAGGGAAGTTTTCGATTATTATCTCTTCAAATATTTTCTGTGGTCCTTTCTCTCTCTCTTCTCCTTCTGGGACCCCCTATAATGCGAATGTTGTTGTTTTTACTGTTGTCCCAGAGGTCTCTTAGGCTGTCTTCATTTCTTTTCATTCTTTTTTCTTTATTCTGTTATGCAGCAGTGAATTCCACCATTCTGTCTTCCAGGTTACTTATCCATTCTTTTGCCTCAGTTATTCTGCTATTGGTTCCTTCTAGTGTAGTTTTCATTTCAGTTATTGTATTGTTCATCTCTGTTTGTTTGTTCTTTAATTCTTCTAGGTCTTTGTTAAACATTTCTTGTATCTTCTCAATCTGTGCCTCCATTCTTTTTCCGTGGTCCTGGATCATCTTCACTATCATTATTCTGAATTCTTTTTCTGGAAGGTTGCCTATCTCTACTTCATTTAGTTGTTTTTCTGGGGTTTTATCTTGTTCCTTCATCTGGTACATAGCCCTCTGCCTTTTCATCTTGTCTATCTTTTTGTGAATGTAGTTTTTGTTCCACAGGCTGCAGGATTGTAGTTCTTCTTGCTTCTGCTGTATGCCCTCTGGTGGATGAGGCTATCTAAGAGGCTGTGTAAGTTTCCTGATGGGAGGGACTGGTAGTGGGTAGAGCTGAGTGTTGCTCTGGTGGGCAGAGGTCAGTAAAACTTTAATCCATTTGACTGCTGATGGGTGGGGCTGGGTTCCCTCCCTGTTGCTCGTTTGCCCTGAGGCAACCCAACACTGGAGCCTACCTGGGCTCTTTGGTGGGGCTAATGGCAGACTCTGGGAGGGCTCATGCCAAGGAGTACTTCCCAGAACTTGTACTGCCAGTGTCCTTGTCCCTGCGGTGAGCCACAGCCACCCCCTGCCTCTGCAGGAGACCCTCCAACACTAGCAGGTAGGTCTGGTTCTGTCTCCCCTGGGGTCAATGCTCCTTCCCCTGGGTCCCAATGCGCACACTACTTTGTGTGTGCCCTCCAAGAGTGGGGTCTCTGTGTCCCCCAGTCCTGTCGAAGTCTTGCAATCAAATCCCACTATCCTCAAAGTCTGATTCTCTAGGAATTCCTCCTCCCGTTGCCAGAACCCCAGGTTGGGAACCTGATGTGGGGCTCAGAACCTTCACTCCAGTGGGTGGACTTCTGTGGTATAAGTGTTTTCCAGTCTGTGAGTCACCCACCCAGCAGTTATGGGATTTGATTTTACTGTGATTGTGCCCCTCTTACCGTTCCACTGTGGCTTCTCCTTTGTCTTTCGATGTGGGGTATCATTTTTGGTGAGCTCCAGTGTCTTCCTGTCGATGACTGTCCAGCAGCTAGTTGTGATTCTGGTGTTTTTGCAAGAGGGAGAGAGAGCACATCCTTCTACTCCACCATCTTGGTTCAGCCCCTCACCTATTTTAACTAGCTTCTCTGTCTTATTCTGACTATTGTGCCCCTCTTCACCTTCCTGTTCTCATGACACCCTCTGCAGATACCATCTCTGTGCTTCTCAAACAACATTGTGATTATTTACTCATCTATTTCTCTAAATTCTAAGTTCAATGAAGATAGAGGCCATCTTCTTTTCGTTTTTAAATTTCTGAGAGCTGAGCACAGAACTTAATATATAATGTATATTGAACAAACTAATTTATATTTAAATGAATGGATATATTTCTCAATGAGAGCCATTAAAGAAATATATTTCCCTTATTTTAGAAGAATCTCTTTTTTTATAGCTTTGTTGAATGTCTCTATTGGATGATCTATCTTTCTATCTATCTATCTATAACTTGTGGTGTGTGCTAGACTTATGGAAAGTTATGTATGGATGCTTCTTAAACTCACTGAGAAGTATGTAAATTCTCAGATAAGTATAGATTTCCAGACCAATATTAATACTTGGTTCTGGTCAGAAAATCTTGTCTTGATTTTGTCATCTTTCTTCTTTTGTGCGGGCAAGAGCTGAC
This sequence comes from Lipotes vexillifer, assembly GCF_000442215.2. NCBI lineage: Eukaryota > Metazoa > Chordata > Mammalia > Artiodactyla > Lipotidae > Lipotes > Lipotes vexillifer. The sequence continues at coordinate 672,987 of NW_006775731.1, forward strand.
AGCTATTTAAATGAGAATTAAAAATAGGACCCTGTGAAGTACATGTTCTTTTTCTGCTGCCAGGATATAACTGACCACAGAACGGGGGTTATATCTCTCTCTCTCTTAAATAAAAAATGCCACAGGCTATGCTATCAAGTTCTAGAAAAAAAATCAGCGATGAAAAAATAACTCCTAAGAGATATTCCAGTGGTACAAATACTTTTCATTACTCCTAATAGAAAATATGTTTTTTTCCTCATTCTTGAAAGATATTCAAAGAATTTGAAGATTAAAGTGCCACCAGTTTGTAGCCTTTATAGTCTGTGATTCATCCACGTTGTGAGTTGGCTTTGACTGCTGGATGTGTCTTCCCTTTCTGTATCATCATCACAAATGGAAGAACTTCAGATTGTGGGAAGTTTGAGCTGGGGTGTTAGAGAAAAAAGGGTAATTTCATGTCAGAGAGGGAACTGTGTGAAAGCCTTTTGGCTTTGGGAAGGTGGATTCTTATTTATCACTGGCACTAACTGACTAGAGCAGGCCTGGCTTAAGCCTGGAAGTGGGAACGGGCTCTAAGAACACTTTTCCTAAAGATGTGACGTGTGGTTTATTCAATTGTTTGCTCCTTCATCAAATAGTCATCCGGTTTTATAGCGAAGTCTGTGAGACATCTGTTGTGCCACCTCGGAGCTGCTGGTCACCCTGAAATAACAATATCTCAGGAGAGTGGGAATACAGTGGGAATGGCCTGTTGAACCCAGAAGCAGGCCTTGTGTGCTCCAGTGATTCTAGAACATCCCCCAGTTTGTTCATTCAGCAGACATTCATTGACATCTGCTAAGGGCCCAGTGCTGATTTAAGCCTGCTCTGCAAAGATGAACATGGCACATCGACTGCCAAGTAGAGTTCCCTGTTTGGGGTGCTAGGAAGAGGTAACAAGACCATTAAAGAAAGCACTGATTAGGGGGCATTAAGCTAGCTAAGGGGAGTCATGTAGCTTCCAGAGGAGGTGACCACTGAGCTGACTATCAAGAAGTTTGAGAGAGCAGTAACCAAGGAAAGAGATGAGACCTTTAGACTTTACCCATTTTGTTGCTCTCTCTTTAGGGAGGCCATGGCTAGCCATTCCTAACAGATTTAGCAACCCTTTTATTTAAACTTCTCTTAGAATGAGGTTTGACTCATTCTTTCTACAAGTAGTTCTCAGCAAATCTCCAACTCAGGAAATTCTTCCTTTTGTCTAATTTATATCCACCCCTTCCTGGGAGTTCAAGTTCTCTCTTTGAGTTCTGACTTTTGTGGAAACCATGAGAAGGGTGTTGATGAGGAAGTTGAAAGGTTTGTGAATTTATCCCATGTTCCCCTGGGAGTCAGAATGTTCAGTGCTGCATGGAGGGACTCACTGGTAAGGTGCACAGTGCAGTTTCCTGCTGCTGCTTTCTTCTTTTGGTTATTTCTCCCATGAGACAGTGTCTGCAAAACAGTCATATTAGCCAGTAGGTGGAGTACTTTATTAGAAATAGTAGGACCTAGTAGATATGTATTAGTTTGTAGAGGGGAACTAACTTTAATAATTATGAGAAATGTTTATAGAGTATTTTGTATTTCTAGCTTTCTCCATGAGAGCCTGGAAGGGAATCAATAATCTCGATTAGATTCTGGGGAGTTTACTTTTCCTGCGACTTCCTGTGGAACGACACACCATGTGACTAAATACTGCCGGTCAGAACTTAAAACTGTTTCATAAAAAAGCTGTCCAGGGCTTCCCTGGTAGCGCAGTGGTTGGGAGTCCGCCTGCTGATGCGGGGGGCGCGGGTTCGTGCCCCCGTCTGGGAGGATCCCACGTGCCGCGGAGCGGCTGGGCCCGTGGGCCGTGGCCGCTGGGCCTGCGCGTCCGGAGCCTGTGCTCCGCGGCGGGGGAGGCCGCAGTGGTGAGAGGCCCGCGTACCGCAAAAATTTACAACAGCTTAATTCATAATTGCCAAAACTTGGAAGAAACCAAGATGTCCCTCTGTAGGTAAATGGATAAATAAACCGTGGAACTTCCAGAAAATGGAATATTATTCAGTGTTATTAAAAAAAAAAAAAAAAAAAAAAAAAAAAAGCTGTCCAAGTCGTTTGCCTGCCTCTGTTGAATTATTATTATTCATGATGGGTCTAAGCTCTCTGTGGGTATTAAATATAGGTGTATAATTTCGGTGTTTCTCCTCAGTTAAAGTCAAAATACATGTAGTGGGGTGCTGAGGAAGCGCTGCACACAGATTGTGAGCTTCTCGAATGAGCTTTTCTATTGTAACCAAGCAGCTTGACACATTAGACTCTCCTTTGCCATCAGCTTACATTCTCTGAGAACTTAGGTCAGTGCCTAAAATAACCCCGCTAATTGTGAGGGGCACATGTGGACTGAAATTCCAGTTAGCAGTCTGGGAGCTGGGGACTGAGGATTTGAAAGCTTACTATAGTTAACAGTTCAAAACACGCCTCTAGGCAGTTAGGCCCAAAGCGTGTAAGTGTTCAGGTATGGAAAGAAAGTTATATGATGTGTTTTATACTCTCAGATTGTAAAGCTGGTTGCCAGTGACAGCTGGTTAAAGACCAAGTCTAGAGTTATAAGATCTGGTCTTTCAGTGCCCTGCTTTCAATCTGTTGGTCGGTGGTGGAGTAACTGACAGAAGCGGATGCCTTGGCTGAGGGACACGAAACTTCCGCAGCCTGTGTAGGACCCCACGGTGCTTTGGATCTCTTCTTGCAGTGCAGTTCAGGTAGGCTGTTGTTTATGTGGAATTTTTTAATCAGTTGGACAGAGATCATAAAACTGCTGAGTTCCAGAGTTGGACATGGGATCTCAGACGTCTCTTCTGCACACGGTGTGTCTGTATTGGTGGGCGCTTTATTTCAGTCCCTTCCTTGACATTTTGCAAATGAAAGTCTTTATTTTCTTACTCAGGTGCATGAAAATTCTAGGACATAAGGGAGACTGATGGAGTTCAGACAAAGTACAATTTATCTGGCATGTGGTGAAATGCCTCTTTAAAATTTACCTTCCTCTTTTCTGTTTTACTTCTCTTATCCTAGCTCCAAAAGACAGACTTTATATTTGTGAGAAACAATGGGAGAAAATGTTAAGCCTCTTAGTGTCGTTTTCATATATTTTAAAAACCACTTAAGAGGGTCTAGGTTTTTATCTTTAGACTAAGATGAAAATCAACACTACTCTTATCCAAATAACCTCACTTAGCCTTCTGTCTGTGCTCTGTATCAGTGTAACTAACATAAAATGCTGCAGTATTTTCTCTTCTTGCTCCAATGTTGACCTATATTATAAAGTATCGAATTTAGTTTTGGCTTCCAGATATCTGGCACATAAAATAAGTATGTAAATGCTGTAAGTGATGCTTTGGAACTTCTGCCTGGGTGGGTTATTTAATCCAGCACTTATTCAGATTTAAACGTATACCTCATATCATATGACAGACGTATTTCTGAAACATATGTGCAAACAGGGTTCTGTAATTGGGATAATTTAACACATACTTCAAAAACTGATCATTTTTAAGGAATCTATGTATAAAATGAATAAAAAGTTATAACAAACTGTGTTTGGATGGTTCTTTTTGTGCATCAGGTTCATAAACTGAGATACACTGATATTGCATGAACTCGGATAAATTTCTCAGGAGCAAAAACTGTCCTTTCATTATCAAGGAACATATAGGTGTATATATATGATCACATGAAGCCTTTTGGGTATCCCTAGAAGGATGTCTGTGGGGTTGGATTTGGGGGTGGCCTATATTGGATATATTGGATATTAAATTGTAACCTTGGTGGGTAAAGATTATCTAGACACAAGGGTCATGGTCTGAGACTTAAATAATAGTTGAAAAGAGTATTCTCTTGCTTTTTGTGCATTGTGTCAATTTAATAACCTTGAGAAGCTTCAGTATTATTGCTTTTCTAACATTTATATCTATTGTAGTCTCAGGAATTATTAGCTTGAACAATATGTAACTGCCAATATTTGATAATTTTGGACCTGTAAAAATGGTACTTTTGTGTGGCTTATTCTAAGTGATTTATGAACATTAACTCATTTTAATGAAAGTTTAGCCTTAAATCCCCAACAATAGTAGCAAGAGTGAAATATTGTCCTGAAGTATGAGAGCTGTCTCATTAAAAACATGCTCATCAAGGTTACTTCCTGTGAATACATCCAGTATGTCTGTGTTATCTCCTTCTTTCAATCCTTAACTTCTTTGGTCTTCTAAAAAGAACTTACTGTTTCTGCTAAGTGCTGCCTACAGTGTTTGTCAAGCCTGGTGACTGTGGGCATACATCCTTGGTGGCTGAGAGTTGATATTTAGCAGGGATGTCTTTGAGAAGGTTCATCCTTGGTAGCTTATCAATGACCAAATATATATTATAGTTTTAGGGTTTTTCTACGTACACTATCTCAGTGCTCTTCTTTTTCTGACTTCCTATGGTGGAATCTGAGGTCATTGATTTGAGTCTTTTCTTCAGTTTTCATATAGGTGTTTAGTGCTATAAATTTTCTCCTAAGTACTACTTTAGCAGCAGCATAAGAATTTTTATAGGTTGTATATTTATTTTTATCCATTAAAAAATGCTTTCTAATTTACTTTTTGATTTCTTCTTTGACTCATGAATTATTTAGAAGTGTATTATTTATTTCCCAAATATATGGGGATTTTCCAGAGGTCTTTTTGTTATTGTTTTTAGTATTCTAATTTAATTTCATTGTAGCCAAAGAACATAATTTTTATGGCTTGAATCTTTTAAAACTTATTGAGACTTGTTTTATAATTATGATCTGTCTTGGTAAACATTCCATGGGCACTTGAAAAGAATGTGTATCCTGCTCTTGTTTGAGAAAGATTTGTAAAATGTCAGTTCTGTCAGGTTGGTTGCTAGTGGTGTTCAAATCTTCTCTGTGTATGTATCCTTACTGATTTTATGTCTTTTGGTTCTATCAATTATTGAGAGAGGGGTATTGAAATATCCAGTTATAATTGTGATCTATTGCTCTTTGCAGTTTTATCAAGTTTTGCTTTATGTATTTTGAGGTGCTCTCATTAGATGCATTGACATTTAGGATTGTTATGTCCCCTTGATGAACTTATACCTTTATCATTATGACTTTATCTCTGGTAATATTCTTTGCTCTGAAATTTACTTTTTCTGATATTAATATAGTGACTCCAGCTTTGTTTTAAAGGCTTTTCTCTTTTAGGGACTTTCTGTCTAAGGTATTTATGCAAAAATAAACAGTATAACTATTTTATTTATTAATATATTTATTTTATTAATTAAGGTATAAGTAGAATTCACTAACAGCTTTCAGATGTCCTTCTACAATTCTGTTTTCACAGTAGCAGGGTTTCTATAGCCATCCCTCCTCCACTGTTATGTGACTGTCATTTTACAGTAAGTAGCCTTCTTTCTATATAATGCATGATATTCATATGTTTAACATGTACCATAAAATGAGCACTGGCCAGTCATAACTGATGTCAGCTATAAGCTATAAGCAAACTAAGGTGTGGCCTTAGTGCTGGATGCTGCCTGAATATCAGTCCTGAATATATAACAACTGATGACCCTTGAATTAGGTGCTAGAATCATTTTTCCAGTCATGCCTATAATATTCTACCTTCTTTTTTTTTTTTTTAACATCTTTATTGGAGTATAATTGCTTTACAATTGTATGTTAGTTTCTGCTTTATAGCAAACTGAATCAGCTATACATATACATATATCCCCATATCTCTTCCCTCTTGAGTCTCCCTCCCTCCCACCCTCCCTATACCACTAGGTGGGCACAAAGCACCGAGCTGATCTCTCTGTGCTATGTGGCTGCTTCCCACTAGCTATCGGTTTTACATTTGGTAGTGTATATATGTACATGCCACTCTCTCACTTTGTCCCAGCTTACCCTTCCCCCTCCCCATGTCCTCAAGTCCATTCTCTTGTAGGTCTGCGTCTTTAGTCCCGTCCTGCCCCTAGGTTCTTCATGACCTTTTTTTTTTTTTTTTTTAGATTCCACGTATATGTGTTAGCATATGGTATTTGTTTTTCTCTTTCTGACTTACTTCACTCTGTATGACAGCCTCTAGGTCCATCCACCTCACTACAAATAACTCAATTTCGTATCTTTTTATGGCTGAGTAATATTCTATTGTATATATGTGTCACATCTTCTTTATCCATTCATCTGTTGAAAGACAACTTAGGTGCTTGCATGTCCTGGCTATTGTAAATAGAGCTGAGACAAAGATGTCACAAAGAAAGAAAACTATAGGCCAATATCACTGATGAACATAGATGCAAAAATCCTCAACAGAATACTAGCAAACAGAATCCAATGGCACATTAAAAGGATCATACACTATGATCAAGTGGGGTTTATCCCAGGAATTCAAGTATTCTTCAGTATACGCAAATCAATCAACATGATACACCATATTAGCAAACTGAAGGAGAAAAACCATATGATCATCTCAATAGATGCAGAAAAAGCTGTTGACAAAATTCAACACCCATTTATGATAAAACCCTCCAGAAAGTAGGCATAGAGGAAACTTACCTCAACATAATAAAGGCCATATATGATAAACCCACAGCAAACATCGTCCTCAATGGTGAAAAACTGAAACCATTTCCACTAAGATCAAGAAAAAGACAAGGTTGCCCAATCTCACCACTATTATTCAACATTGTTTTGGAAGTTTTAGCCACAGCAATCAGAGAAGAAAAAGAAATAAAAGGAATCCAAGTTGGAAAAGAAGAAGTAAAGCTGTCACTGTTTGCAGATGACATGATACTATACATAGAGAATCCTAAAGATGCTACCAGAAAACTACTAGAGCTAATCAATGAATCTGATAAAGTAGCAGGATACAACATTAATGCACACAAATCTCTTGCATTCCTGTACACTAATGATGAAAAATCTGAAAGTGAAATTAAGAAAACACTCCCATTTACCATTGCAACAAAAAGAATAAAATATCTAGGAATAAACCTACCTAAGGAGACAAAAGACCTGTATGCAGAAAATTATAAGACACTGATGAAAGAAATTAAAGATGATACAAACAGATGGAGAGATATACCATGTTCTTGGATTGGAAGAATCAACGTGATACAAATAGATGGACAGATATACCAATGTTCTTGGATTGGAAGAATCAACATTGTGAAAATGACTCTACTACCCAAAGCAATCTACAGATTCAATGCAATCCCTATCAAACTACCACTGGCATTTTTCACAGAACTAGGGCAAAAAATTTCACAATTTGGATGGAAACACAAAAGACCCTGAATAGCCAAAGCAATCTTGAGGAAGAACAATGGAGCTGGAGGTATCAGGCTCTCTGACTTCAGACTATACTACAAAGCTACAATAATCAAGACAGTATGGTACCTCCACAGAAACAGAAATATAGATCAATGGGACAGGATAGAAAGACCAGAGATAAATACACTCACATATGGTCACCTTATTTTTGATAAAGGAGGCAAGGATATACAATGGAGAAAAGACAACCTCTTCAATAAGTGGTGCTGGAAAAACTAGACAGCTACATGTAAAAGAATGAAATTAGAACACTCCCTAACACCATACACAAAAATAAACTCAAAATGGATTAAAGACCTAAATTTAAGGCCACACACTATAAAAGTCTTAGAGGAAAACGTAGGCAGAACACTCTATGACATAAATCACAGCGAGATCCTTTTTGACCCATTCCTAGAGAAATAGAAGTATTCTACCTTCTGTAGGTACTTTTTGTTTGGTTGGTTTTGATTTTTTGACCTTACTGCGCAGCTTGTAGGATCTTAGTTCCCCAACCAGGGATTGAACCTGTGCTCTCGGCAGTGAAAACGCAGAGTCCTAACCACTGGACTGCCAGGGAATTCCCTGTAGATACTTTTTATTAAAAAAGAATCTTTTTCTGTTTAGAATCCCTAGAGCTATTCAGTAATCAACAAATTAAGGCATAACTTCTTTATGTAAGGGAAAATTCCATAAGGGAACTTTTTTTAAAAGTTTTATTTTAGATTTTAGCTTAAGTTTCAGGTAGCGAATACTTGTTGATTAATTTACCACTTATTTATTGAGCCCCTCCCATATGTCAGCCAATGGGAATTGGAGGATGAATGACATTACGTAGTCCCTGACCTTAAGAAGCTAGTGCAGTCAGGAAGAGAGGCCTATTTCACGTTCTAGCACACCTAGGCTGTGGTGCAGCAGCGTGTGGCCAGTGGAGTGTAAGAGGGCACCCTCTGGCCTCATAGGATCTCTTAGGATAGAAGAGCCCAAAATAAATTAATTCATCTATTTCCAAAGAGGTAGCAACTATTTTATAATATATATCCTACTTCCTTCTTCCAGAGATTTTTACCATTTACCTTGTAATCAGTGTATCTTCAATGATTAATTTTTTGTCCATGTCTGGGTTTTTACTAGAGCTCTTACTCTGCTTACTGTGCTCCATGTTGCATATATTACCTAATGGAGTAACTTACACAGTCTTGGAGCTCAATGAATATTTGTTGAATGAATGAGTATTTACCTCTGTGTATGGAAGATATAGGAAGAAATTAGAGCTTTTGTTCAGCGCTGTCATGAGCTGGGTGTTACCTAAAGGAAGTGATTATCACCAGAAGGCACTCCACGGCAGCACTTGGCGAGGAAGGTGTCTTCAGGGACCAGGAATGAGCTATCGTGATATGCCTATAGGACTGAAATCAGAGCAACAAAATGATTTTGTGTGTAGAGCTGTTAGTGTACTGAGGACAGAGTTCAGAGAAAAGCAGCTTACAGCAGCTCAGACCCCAGGTGGGATTTACCTCTGTTCCTTTCCATACAGTATATATAGCATCTGCAGTTTGGCCATGGGAATAAATTAGCTTCAGTCACCATCTAGGCCAGGGCAGCTCCAAGGCCCTGGGGTCAGGAGGTCAGCCTGGTTTGGTTGTATTACCGGCAAAGATGTTTAGAGGCTCTGAACTACCAAGTTAATAATAGTTGGTGGTTAAATAGTTCTACATATCTTCCCTCCTTTTCCTTTTTTGTCAAAACATTTTGGAAACTGTTAAGCAAACCCAGTTTATAAATGAGAGAAATTTCTAAAGCTGGGTGATGGGCACATGAGTGTTCGTTTTATTATTATTCTTTATACTTTACATATAAATTATATATTCTTCTATTTTTAGAACATTTCTTGTGACAGAAAACATACAGGATAGGAAAAAATCTTTTAAACTTAATGTCATGTGAAAAAAGCAAGATGAGAATACACACTGTATGATTACATTTATATAAAAATCAGAAACTGGATAAACTAAACTGTTTATTTAGGTGCCCATACTAACCAGGTAAAATGATAAAGAAGGAAGAAGTGGTTAACATAAAGGCTTAATCTCCTCTAGACAAAGGATATATGAGGAGCATCTTGGCTGTTAGCAATGTTCAGTTTCTTCAGCACAGTGATGGTTCCACATGTATTCACTTTGTTATTATTAGTTAAAATTTAAATTTATGATTTATAAAATTTATCTTTGCAAGCTGTATTTCACAACATGAAAGTTTAAAACACTTGAGAAAAATAAAACTTAGTGCAACAAAAGGAGAGAGAGAGAAGGAATTTTCATTCTTAATCACTCATTTAGGCCTCTCATTCTTTATACAATTAGGAAGCTGCCCCTTGCTCAGCTTTTAGTTGATGTTTGATTTTGATCTTACACACTCAGGTCTGTGTATATTATAATGTGACCTGTTCAGAAGATGAATGTGGTAGATAATGCAAAGCCTTGATATTGATGCTTAGAATAGAACTTGGATACCATTTTTTGATACAGTAGTAGTAATATTAAATAAATATCACTATTAATATATTACATGAAGCTTGAGATATTACTATACATTTATTATCATTTTAAATTATATATTTGATATTATCACATATTTATTATCAAACTAAAAATGACATTGAGTTTTACATATTTCAAATGTTAAAGTTTTTCAAGCATTAATCAAAAAGAGAGACTAGGCACAGTCTTTGTTACATGGTTTTTAATCTGAAAAATCTCATAATTGCAGTTAATTAATCCTCACTCATACCAAATACCTATTATTGAAAGTAGAACTTATTGAATAAATTTATGTGTACATGATAAAAAATTAAAGCTTTTCAGTAAGAATTTGTATGAACTGAAGCAGTGTATCTGTATATAGGTATTATTTATAACAGTTTAACTGTAATTGACATGTCCAGGTAGTACCTGAGGCTCTGATTTTGTTGCCTTTCTTTAGTACCTTTGTGCTTGGTTCACTTATAAAAGATCTTTATGTTCAAAAAGAAAGAGGCAAAAAGAAGGAGGGAAAAAGTTACTAACGTGGTTTATCAGCTTGATCTGTGGAATTATCAACAGGAAATGTAAACAGATTATTCTTAGCAATGATCTTGCTTACAAAAGACTTGTGTGGGCTTTGTGAAGAAGTAGTCGCCCACATACATCCCGTGACCTGACCGTTTGGCAGATTGCTACAAAGCATTTACTTGGTAAGATTTTTTGTTGTTATTATGTGAAAATGAATATTGCAATATGTCTGAAGGAAAGAAGGAAAATATCATACTCAACCAGTTGCTGTTTCCTGCACTTGTGACACTGAACATACTTCTCTCAAGCCTCTGGTGGGAAGGAGAGCATGCTCAGCATCCAGGGTGCCCAGGTGCCGATGGTTAAAATTGCATTCCTGTAATGTATCTACTCAGGATTGGTATGGTGGTGTCATTGTGGGGTGCCTGGACTAGTTAGAATGGTGAAGCTTTGGATGGGCAAATAGAACTGAGCAGTTCTGTACTTTAGTGCTGATCACCACCTGTGTGGAGAAGTCTCTATATCCCCCACCTTTTATCCCTTTCTCTACCAGCTTTGCCAAATGTTTTCCAGAGTCTGAATGTATGATGGTCATAACTACATCATCTCATAAGATACTCTTCCCCCATCCCTTTTACCCTTGGTGTGAACAAATCTCTTTCCTTTAGCTCAGCTGGAGCAGGTATGCATACAGGGGACATAGGTTGAACTCCCAAAGGAACAAAGGTTGAGCCCTGCAGTTTCTTCTTGCAGAAGCATTCTGGACTGGTGATGGCACAGCACTGTAGTGGAGCAGTTCTGCTCTTTGCAGTCATTCAGGGATCAAGGCTCCTAACATCTGGAGCAGCGTTGTCCAATAAAAATATAATGTGAGCCACAAATGTGAATCATGTATGTGATTTTAAATTTTCTATTAGCCACATTTAAAAAACAGGCAAAATAAATTTTAATAATATTATTTTATTTAACCCAATTTGTCCAAAATATGATTCTAACATGCAATCATTATAAAAATTATTAATAAGCTATTTAAAACTTTATTATACTAAGTCTTCAAAATCCGGCATGTATTTTATATTTACAGTACATCTCAATTTGGAGTATCCACATTTCAAGTGCTACCATATTGGACAGTGCAGTTCTTGAGACTCTGCCATTTTTCTATGACCTCAGATTTCTCCACTGGATCTTTTGAATCCAGCCAGAAGACAAGTAAGAGAGAGTTCCTAGAGTATCCCAAAGGAGGTTTTGGGGATTAGGCCTGGCAACAAAGTATCACTTCCACCCACATTCCATTGGCCAGTACTCAGTCATATGACCCCACCTAACTCCCTGGGGCACCTGGGAAATTAGCCCTGTGCCCAAGAGGAAAAGGAAATGGGTTTAGTGAGCATGTAGCAGAGTCTCTACCGTAGCAAATACGGTGTTATTATCCACATTTTACAAATCAGGAAACTGATGTCCAAGCAGACTAAATGATGGGCTAGTTAATGAGGAAAATATAAGTAGAATGCAGGTCCCTAGAGTGATCTTTCTTCAATCAGACTGCCCAACCTTCATTTATTTATCCCTCAACCTACTCTTTAATTCTGTCCATGTAGATACAGTTCTTGCAGAAAACCTGATGTCTTCAATATTATGTCTCATCAGTTCTCCTAGTCTGCTCTATGACTTAATGACAGTATCCTATTACTGCTGTTTTGTTAGATGACAGGCACCCCAGTATATGAAGCAAATATGCCTTATTACTGAATAGTCCAACTAATAGTACTATTCTGAGCACCGCATTATCTTTTTTTTTGTGGTACATGGGCCTCTCACTGTTGTGGCCTGTCCCGTTGCGGAGCACAGGCTTCGGACGCGCGGGCTCAGCGGCCATAGCTCATGGGCCCAGCCGCTCTGCGGCATGTGGGATCCTCCTGGACTGGGTCACGAACCCGTGTCTCCTACATCGGCAGGCGGACTCTCAACCACTGTGCCACCAGCGAAGCCCTGCATTATCATTTTGAGTGGGCCTTTTCCTTCAGCATACTGAAGTTCCTCATTCAAAGCAGAGGATTATTAAGGTCCTCATCAAGCTGTTTCAATCAATGTATAAATTGCATTTTATGTTATAATGAGCAGTCTGTTCAATTGAAGTTTTCAGCGTTTTAGAAGTGCTTAGAAGAATAGTAACAGAAGTGCTCTTAATGGTGGAACTGTTGAATTGAAGTGCTTGAATAAGCCGCTTTATTTCTTAGATGGAAGGGGATATTTTAGATGAAGAAAAGAGATAATATTCCTCAAAACAGACTAGTACTAAAGAGTGATGGCTCTCCATGGACTACTGATTATAGCACGAGTCCCTTAGGTAAGGTTTTATTGAAGATAATATAATTAGACCACTGACTGCCCTTTAGCTTTAAATTACCTATAGCAAACTAGTTTGGAGTTTTTGGTGTTGTCTTAAATTTTTGAATATGAAATACATTCACAGGCTTAAAAAATTTTTAAATATTAATATATATATATATATTGCAAGGTGCCCCTTCCATCCTCCAATGCAGAGGGTTGGCCCTTCTGCCAAGCTTCTCCCTTCCCTACCCCAACCAGGTAGGTACTCATTCTTATCTGTTTCTTATAGATGCTTCCTGAGTTTGCATATGCATTTATAAGCAAATATGATTATATATTCTTTCTTCTGTGTTATTCTATACACACTATTCCAAACCTTGCTTTTTAAACTTAATGGAGGTCTTTCTGTGTCAGAATATAGAGATCTTTTTATCATCACCGTTCTTTTTTTTTTATAGCTGTGTAGTATTCTACTGGATGAATGTACCATAATTTACTTAACTAGTTACCTATTAATGGACATTTAGTCTATTTCCGATATTTTGATATTATAAATTGTATTATAATAAATAGGCTTGAACCTGAGTCATTTCACAAAAAGTGTAAATATATTAGAGACGTAAGTTCTTAGAAATAGGATTCTAAGTCAATGTGTGTATGCATTTGGAATTTGATAGAAATAGCCAAAGAGCTGTCTACAGTGGTTGCAGTAATTTACCCTCTAACCAGGAATGTATAAGAGTGTCTATTTCCTACACCTTTGCTAATAGTTTGTGTTATCAAATTTTTGAATTTTTGTCTTGTACCCGAGAAATTAAATTTTGGTGTAGTTTAAATTTATATTTCTCTTACTCTGAAAAAGGTTGAGCAGCTTTTCATATGTTTAGGACCATTTGTATTACTTTTTCTATGAACTGTGCTCATTTCCTTTGTTTATTTTTCAGCTGTGTTGTTGGTCTTTTCTTTATTGATTTGTAGGAGCTCTGTGTTGATTAGGGGTATAAGCCCTGGGTTATGAGCCACAATATTTTTTTTCTGGTTTGTCATTTGTCAGGTATACTTTTTCACCATTATGCAGGACCTTTCTTTTTTCATTTTAGACAATTTTATCTTTCTTTTAATAGCTCTGGATTTTGAATCCAGAAGGGCTTACTCATTCCAAGGTTATAAGTAATTTAGCTATTTTTTCCTAGTAATTTTTACATTTTTATTTCTTTACATTTAAATCTTTGATACATTTGGGTTTTATTCAGGCATATGGTGGATCCATCTTAATCTTTTTAGATATTTATCTAGTTGTTACTTTTTTCCTCACTTTTTTGAGATGCCCAATTTATCACATGCTCAAATACCCATGTGTATTTGGGTCTACTTCTGGACTTGTTTTTTCCATTTCTATGTGACAGTATTACACAGTTTTAATTACTGAGACTTTATAACATATTTTGATATTTATTAGACTAGTCTGCCCTTATTGTGTTTTTTTTTAGGTTTTCTCTGGTTATTCCTGTTTATCCAGTTTTATGTTAGAGTCATGGGTTGGGTTTTCAACCCCAACCTTTAACTCCTCCCCACAATAAAAAGGGCAATCTGTTGTTATTTGTATTGGGACTTGTATCACATTTATAAAATATCTTAGAGAGGGCTGCTATTTAATGATGTGAAATCCAAGGACATATTTTGTTGTTCCACTTGTTTATCTTTTTAAAAAAAAATCTTCATTAGTGTTTTAAAGTTTTCTTCATTTAGGTCTTCTACATTTTTCTTAAGTTCATTACAAGGCACTTTATCTTCATTGTTGCTATATTGTTAATGAAATGTTCAGTTATAGCTTCCAAGAGCTTACTGTTTGCAAATATGGTAGCTATTGACTTCTAGGTATTAGTTTTTTTACTCTACTCACTGATTGAGTTTTCTTGTTTGTTGCAACTTTCCAAGTATGTAATCATATCATCTTTGAATAGTAGTAGGCTTACCTTCTTCCCAATAGTCACTTCCCTGGTTCTCTTGGCTTTCTGCAAGTTATTTTGTGGCAAGAAACAACTCTCAGATCTTTTTTTATAAGTATAGTTGATTTACAATATTATATTAGTTTCAGGTGTACAGCATAGTGATTCAGTATTTTTACAGATTATGCTCCATTAAAAGTTATTACAAGATAATTGCTATAATTCCCTATGCTATATAGTATATCCTTGTTGCTTATCTATTTTTGCATAGTAGTTGCATCTCTTAATCCCATACCCCTGATTTGCCCCTCCCCACTTCCCTTTCCCTTTTGGTAACCACTAGTTTGTTTTCTACATATGTCAGTCTGTTTCTGTTTTACATATATACTAATTTGTATTACTTATTAGATTCTACACATAAGTAATATCATGCAGCATTTGCCTTTCTCTGTCTGACTCATTTTACTAAGCATAATATTCTCTAGGTCCATCCATGTTGCTGCAAATGGCAGAATTTCATTCTTTTTTTTATGGTTGAGTAATAAACCACTGTATATATATATATCACATCTACTTTATTCATTCGTCCGTTGATGGGCATTTGGGTTGCTTCCATATCTTGGCTATGGTAAATCAATTCCCAGATCTTCGTGGTTTACAACAACGTGTGAACTCACGTTACATGTCCATCATTACATGTCCATCACAGACTGGGCTTCAGCTCTGCTTCATGTCTTTATCATCTGAGATCAGGCTGAAGGAGTGGCTCTTTTGGTGATATTCAGGTCTCCTGAAATCAGAAAGGAAAGAGGGATGAGAGAGTCACTCTATGGTTATTAAAATTCTAACTACTTCATTTTGGCTCACATTTCATTGGCCAAAACAAAAGTCATATGGCCAAGCCTGTTATCAATGGGGTGAGGAAGTATAATCCTTTCACAGAGAAGAGCATTAACTATTAGAAATCAGTAATACAATCTACTATAACTTCTCATTTATTTTTCCAGATAAGCAGTGAACTTTGAATAATATAATCATAGCTCTTAGAGTCTACTAGCCCCAAACACTTAATCTGTATAGACCTATAATTGTCATTGCTGTATCAGTTAGCTCTTGCTGCATGAGAAGCCACTCCACAATTCAGTGCCATATGGCAGCAAGCATTTATCTAGCTCATGTGTCTGTTGGTTGGCTGGTGGTGGCCAATGTAGGCCTGGCTTAGCATGGGAGGTTCTGTCATCTTCCTTAGCCAGTAGGTTAGCCAAAGCAGAGGTGAGATTAGTGTGAGGCAAGTGAGGGAATTGCCTCAGGCACAAAATTTCAGAGGGTGACAAAGAAACTTAGTAATCAAGATAAATAATATCTTATTGAAATATTTTAAATAACCAAAATCAATGTAGACAAATCATGATGAACAGAATATCAAAATTTTAAATAAAGATGTGATCAGTAACACTGCTGTGTCAATAACACTGATCCTGTACTTAGGAACAATTATTGAAAAAGTATATTAATTGAGTATTATGTACAAGGCATTCTGATACATGCATAATGTATATGCATATCTTATTTATGAGTTATATGTAAATATGAATGATTCCATTTAGTTGTTCAGTCATAAGGAATTTGTATCAAATGTACTCATTTTCACAATCATAGTCCAATAATATGCACAGTAGTTTGAGAATCCATCTTTTGGAATCTCCTTTAGAGACATCTGCATACTTCTTTGAAAGTCCTTAGTGGTGTCTAATTTTCAAACATTTTATAGTAAATTTGATTTTTGAAAACAGGCAAAAGTTATTTAGGGCCAAGCGTAGGGTGAGTAAGCCGGGTTACTAAGCTGGGTATTATTGGTCAAAATAAGAAATGAATGTGAAGACATGACATTCATTTTACAGTGCAATTTGTGAACTTGTCCTGAAGGCTGTTCTTAAAGTGGAATTCTAGAAATTTCTATTTTAACTGTACTGTTGAAAAAGGCAGATAGCTCCACAGAGTGACGACTTTGAGAGAAAACATTACTTTTGGATGTATAAACTCTAGCATTAATCCTCCTCCATATCAATGACTTGAAGGAATGTCCTCAAGTCCTGACGAATGGAAGGGAATATAATTGTCGGAAACTTAATAGAATTATCCTAAGAACATTGAATCAGCTTTGTAGATAGAGTGTAAAACAGAAGTCATAGTTCTATTTGTTCTGCCACAGTGTAGAAAGTGAAAATAAAAATAGACTGCAAAGATTATGGTAAATGCTTTACTATGAAGATACCAGCTCCTACCACATCCACATAACCTGCACTCCCTCCCCCAACCCCTCCAGAATTTCAGTCATGCCATGGCTGTAAGATCTGGCCTTGATTTTGTGTGTATATGTGGGTATCTAGACATATGTTGATTTGTTGGCCAATAGGGGGAGATGGTCCATTCACGCATCAATAAATCTGTGAATGGATCAATTATCCAGTCCCTGATTCAGAAATACATAAAGAGACATTAGATCCCAAACTTGTGTATCAATATGTCAATAATAAATAACAGTTTTATGGCATATGTAACAGCCATACATGTATATCTCATTTTAATTCTTCAGTCTAAAGGAAGTTCCCTATCTCTTTTCCTGTGTGCATATATCATTATACACACAGCCCCCCCCCCCCACATACTTCTTAGAAAGACCTTAAGGAAAAGAAAAAAAATGTCTATGCATGGTGCCTAAAAAGCATGACTTCCCCTGAGTTATGGTATTGGTATAAGAATAGACAGTGGTGACTCGAATAAGGTAAATTAACTATTACAGGGTTTTGTTTGTTCTTTGGCATAATGGTAACTCTAGTAAAATTTTTTGACCATCTTCTTTCCATCTTGGTCGGTATTGTGTTTATCTATCCAGTAATTGCTCATTACTTGTCAAAAATATTAATCAGTTGGGGGATCATACCATAGCAAATCTCAGTTTGGGCATTTGTAGAAATACTTATAGAAAAGTAATTAGATTTGTTCCAAAATTTGTAGTATAATGCTTTGCATAAGGCACTATTGTGAATACTAAAATAAGTAAGGCACAGTTGTTCCCCTCAAAGGTCTTACCATCCAGTGCCTCAAAGTATAAAAAATAATCTTGCCTTGAAGGTGGAAGGCTTTTGCAGAAATTAGCAAACCAGAAACACTGGCCTTAAATTAAGTTCCACATTTAAAATAAGGAAGGGTGAAAGGAAGCATCAAGATGTAATGCCTGGGCAGCTGTGCTTATTAAGTGGCCTGCTCCAGCATCAGAGCATGTATTTGGCTGGCTCAGCACATTGTATGGTGTTTTTTCCATTTCCACCATTCTTTTCCTTCTTACACATGCAGTAAGCTACTTCACTCAGCTGTGAAATATTTCCCATTGCAAGGCAATGTATAATTAAGTGCTGGAATGAGTGGGGCAGGCACGTGCTGTTTGAGATCAGAGGACTAAGAATTGAGCTTGGCCTGGGAAAAGAATAGTGGAGGAGGCAGGACTTGAACTGGGCCTTGAAAAAGATTAGATCAGGCACAGAAGCCAGACAGAAGGACAGTTTAGGCAATAGTAATGCTCTGAGCAAAAGGCAAGAGCCAGGTGACTCAGGCTTATTTCGGGACAGTCTGAAAACTGTCTCCTCTGAAGTGAGGATCTGGGTAGGAGATGAAGCTGGCAAGGTAGACTGGGACACAGCTGACGTGGCCTAAAGGAACAAGCCGTGGCCTGCAGGCCAAAGACCTGGGTTCTAGCCTTGTGTCCTTGGCAGGTCATTGAAACTTGTAAGCTTCAGTTACCTCGTATGTGAAATGATGGTTTCAGACTGAAAAATCTCTGTGGTAGATTCCCATTTTTGAAGTATTCTGTGATTATTTTATGGCGGTCCTTGATAAACTAGAATAAAGACTTTTGAATTTATCCTTGCATTGCAGAGACTTTAAGGTTGTTCTGAGCAAGGGAATCACATGATGAAAGGGGGAATTCATCACATAATTAAAGGGGCATGTATTGGTATTTAACTCAGTAAAGGAATTAGGGAACGTGCCTTAGGAAAGGTGGTTAGACATATTAGAAGAAGGAAACCAGCTTCAGGGCTTTGCCAGTGGTTCAGACAGGAGCAGGGCCATTGAAATAGGAATCAAAGAAAGAGGACAGACAAGTGTCATTGCTTATTCATTCTTTATCGATCTTTAGAAACTGTACTAGGTTCTGGAGATCCAGTGACAAGACAGGAAAGGTTCCTATTCTCATGGAACTTAATATTCTACCAAAAGGAAAAGTCAGACTTTAGTGATGGACCAATAGGATATTTGTGCCGTTAAGAGAATGACACTCCAAGGCCAACATCCAGCTACAAAGGATTGATTCAAACAATAATCTGTTTTCATAAAATGGAACACTGTGCAGCCATAAAGAATTATGAAACATATTTATTGCCATGAAAGAATATTCATGTTATGCCACTGAGTGAAAAACAGCACAAAAATAGAATACAATCTAGAAAGTTATGCACTATTTTGTATGAAGAGTAGGTTATTGGAGATTTATTTAATTATTCTTCATTCAGTGATTATTTACTTATTGAGAGCCTACTATGTGCCAGGCGTTGTTTTGGGATCTAGGGATAAATGGTAAATGAGACAGACATGGTCCCTGATTAATTTTTTTGTCTTAGCTTTTCTAACTTTTTGCAGTAAACTTCTGTTGAACAATAATTTTTTTAAAAGTTTTAAAAAATCCTTTAATTGGCCATTTGTGTGGTATATAAGTGTATTTTATGACTCCTCCTTGGCTGTATAAGTGAAGTGCAGGTTGCGCTGTTATAAATGACACTGTCCTGGCCTGTGTCTCATCGAGGCGCTTGCACAAGAGGGGAGGTGGCTCCAGGACACCAGCCTCTTGCTTGGGCTGGATCAGGGCACTGCCTGCTCGTCGGTGGCTGGAGTGGTCACAACTCCCAGACTCAGTCTGGCTCCAAGGCAACTAGAGTCCTGATGATGAGATGTGCAACTCTGCTGGCTTTTTATAGTCCATCTGAGGTCTGGTTATTCCAGCCTTGGTGTCAGTTTACACTTGCTGTATGTTACTTGACACTCTTTTATTCTCACTGAGGTTGCCTGTCCCGGAAATCTTTGTCATTCCATAAGCCCTAGCAGCTGACCTCCTACAGTTTGAAAAACAAGATGTATTCTGGCTACATTTAAAGGAAGTTTTAGGGTGAATTCATGGGTCAGGACTTGGCTGTAATATCTTTGTGGGCAGAGCACCTTAAGGGGGATCTGGCACTGGTCATCACCTAGGTTCCAGGGCCCTTACACAAAAGGCTTTGTGTTATTTTTTCCCTCCTGCCCAGCTCTTCTCCCATGACTCCTGCTAACCATGTCTTTCTGCTGCAATGCACTTATTGCCTCCTATTTTTAAAAGACAGGATCTTTGTGTATATGCTGAAGAACAAACAAGCAGGCAGAAAGACCACCAAATGATTATTTTTTGAAAAATATTCCATGTCCCTTATGCTAAATTGTAATATATAAATAAACATATGGATACATGTAAAGAAAAAATTACCTACAATCCTGTTTCCCAGAGATATTTTGATACTTATTTTACATTCTACTCACATAGTTGTTGTCAGCTTTTGTTCTGCCACTTTCATAGCCTATTTATAGATCTTAAGCTGTATCCATGCTAATATTTTCCACCTAAGTGACCTGTTCTATAGAGAACGAATGCTGTCATAATTAGGTGCTTAGCTGCTTTTTCCAACATCTAGATGGCCTCTTTGCTCTCATGATATGATGACAGAATGTTTGTCAATTTCAGGGAAGCATCTGTTTATTTTCTCATGTCAGCCCCGGATGAAGGAAATCACTGGAGTCAAGCTGACCAGTCAAATCCTCATTCTTTGCTACTCTGTGATGAAACCCCAGGGGCATTTTGATACAGAGGGCTCCTAGGGGTCACTGGTGATCTTGACCTTTGTACCAACCTGTGGGAGAAAGGAGGAAAAGCGGTCCCTCTGGATCAAATCTTCCTGCACATGCCTTCTACCCTCTGCTTGGAGTGTGAGAACCTTTTTGATGTTTGTGTGAGCAAACCTGGAGAACAAATCCTCTATAGAGTATAAGTAGACAAACACCATGGACAAAGTTAATTACAGAATCCACTTTTCACTAGTTCCAGAGATAAATTTTCCTTAGGAATTTCCTTGTTGTCAGTGTTCTCCCTCTGATTTCAATTCAGCCATTTCTAGTCTAGGTAGGCCTCTGTGCACCTGACTTTCTCAGTTGAAACTTTGGTTCTGCTTTCCACTCAAAGTCTGAATTATTGCCAAGAAGATGTCATGCAATTCCAAAGAAGCAGGATCTTCCGTGTTTGGTCGTTCCAGGTCCTTAGTTCACTCCACTCAACGGAAACCATCTACTGCCACCCTCTTGTGTTAACTATTGATAATTCCTTTATGTCTCAAATTTCTCACACCAGGTCTTTTTCTTCAGCCAAGCACTTCTGGTCACACATCTTCTCCTTACGTAGAGATGAACTGAGTGCTTGAATGCAGCAACGGTATCATTTTAAGTGTCTCATCTATCTTTCTCCCTCCTGTCCTTTTTCAGACTTTAACAGTAAACTTTACTATTTGTAAGCCACCTTCCTCTCTCCCCCGTTTTTGGGCAAAGGTAAGATCTAAATCATGGAGAAACAATTGAAGTTACCTCATCCTTGTAAGTCTCTCTTATAGTCTTTCCTTACTCTTATTTTCTGATCTCCAAGTCATTTGCCCCTTTTATTTTATTTCTTTAATTTTATTACTCATTATTAATTTACTTGTACACACCAGAATTTTCACTAGACATTCACAAGACGGTTTCTGTCTGCGATTAAACAGGGGTAGAGGGGCTTAAGAGTTAGGATACTATAGGGAGGAGCTTATTAATCATGGATTAAATGTTGAAAGGAGTAACCTGAGGTTTGGTTGGTCTTTGTGCTTGCTCAGAGCTCATTTACTGGTCCTGCTTTTCCTTTTGTGTGCTTTCTGCTCCTTGTGAGATATGAATAGGATTCTGTGTGTGTAGTCAGAAAAAAGAAAGTTCTTCCTCACTAAGTTTACAGTCAAACTAAGTAAGCAGTGAGGTTAAAATGATTTTATAGGTAAAATTAATCTGGAAGTTTGGAAAGTGCAGTTGAAATTGAATTTATTTCTCAGTTGGTTGCTGATTTCAAAAGTAAAGTACAATGTCCTTTGAGGAGCCTGAATCAGTGTTATAAGACTATTTGAATGGATCCTTCGTCTTTCATTTTGGTGTGTAATTGGGCCATTAATAATGGATGGTTTCTGTACTTGGTGGTCAGATATGTTATTCTGATCCATTTTTATTTCCCAAAGGGGCCTCTGGAAAAGGGCAATGAGGGTAGATTTAAAACCACATTATTGGAATTCAGTAACTTTCATCATGCTTTGTATGTCTAGTTCTTGCTGAAGAGTAGTTCTGATACAGAGTCAGTCAAGCACGACGGAGCAGGCAAAATACCAAAATGGATTTTCTTAACTAAGATATAAGCTGAATTCTATGTTTTCATTTAGGCTTTGATGCTCAGCATTAAATTTTTCAGAAAATGTGCTAGATGTATGCTTTTTGCTCTTTGTGGTTCTGTGGATGAAGGGATGAGCATAGGAACAAAACAAATCCAGCAGTACAAGTTATTTGCATTTATGGAAGTAAACAAAAGTTTATATAAATCGATCAGCAAAAACTGTGTATTTCAATAATTCCTAAGCAATTGTGAAGAACTGTTACTTCAGTTATGTAAAGTATACCCCCAAGGGAGTGCTGAGTTCTCTTTAGATGTCTTCACTTCTCCAGTAATTACTCAAAGGCTGTAGTAGCTTGAAAGTGGAAGATTCTGAATCCTAGGATATTGAGGTCACTCCTGGAGATAAACAAGGTCTTACTTTGTCAAGTAATGGAAACTTTCCCCAGAAACATCCCTCCCTTATGGGTTTATATGAAAATATAGAAGAGGGTTAATGATCTATGCAGTCACGCTCTGGGACAAATCAATCAATCAAATCAGAAGGGAGAGAGGATGAGTAGTACATACATTCTCACTCATTTCAGGTGATTAATGTCTTTCCCTCACCTGTATCTTTATATCAATTCTGTTAAACTTTAAAAAAGGCAGTCAAAACGAAAACAGAGCTGAAAGTCTTAATAACCACTGATTAATGATATGTTATTTATCTGTTAGTACTTGGCTAGTAGCACCTGGCCATCTGACACAGAGCCCTAAGAGAATGCTGGTAGGATATCTGTGAATGAAGTGACAGGTCTATCCCTACACAAAAAGAATGCCAGGAGTCTGGGATCCTGTTGCTCTGCCATTGATCTTCAGTAAATGATTTTGACTCTATTGATATTGTACTCTACATATTCCTTACTCTGCATAACTGTGCATTCCTTGACATGTTGCCATAGAAACTACCTTCTTCCTTGTTGTTTACTTTTTACTTCTTTTTTTCACAAAAGAAATGAATCTCTAGTGGAGAAAAACAGTACATTAAAAATCATTTACAATGCTGCCACCTAGAGAATATACTATGAACAGCTTTAACATATTTTTCAGTTCTTTCCATATGAGTATACATAACTATAATTTTTAATAGAACTCTTATATAACTTAGTTTTTCTCAATTAACAATATATCTTGAACATCTGACACGCATATTGTAGTATCTGTCTATTTTTTCATTGTATGGAACACCACGTCATGTTAAACCAATCTCCTCTCTTTTGATCTTTTGGTTGTTAGATTCTTTTTCACAATTAAAAAAACAACTCTGTGATAGCATTTCAGTAGGTAAATGCATTACTGCCTTAGGAGAGTTTCCTGGAAATGAAATTATTGGGTCCATGGGAGGCAGTGGGAGTTTTTCAGAAGGTTAATTGATGACCTGCATTCCCATCTACCTTACATAAAAGGGTAGTATTGGCTTCAGAATATGGATTTGTTGTTATCTCATTCACAGGGTGTTAACCATGGCCCCTAAAATTAGTTCTTCACAGGACTCTAAGCCTATGAGGTTTCATTTCCTGTTCCGGACTCTCAGATGTGAGATCTAAAAACTTGTGTCTATAGTGTTAGCTTCCAACAGGCATGCTGTAGGTGTTTAAATACAAATCAACAGCCAAGCTAGTTGCTGTGGATATATTTATGTGGGGGAGGAAGACATAGAAACACAACCTTAGAAGCTGTGCCATGTTCTTAGTGATCTAAATATATAAAGAGTGCATCTAAGAAAGAGGTTGACCTTTCCAAGGTCACATCATGAGTCAGCAAGGAAATCCCAAATAGGACTTTCATCCTCTTAACTTCTTTCTCCCAGTATGAAGAGTATTTATGAATAGGTCAAGAGAAAGCATTTGTAGATGAACTTATAAGACCATTTATAACTTGAAATGCTCCAAAATTTCAAGAGAGTTACTAGAAAATTTCCATCTCAGGTAAATAAATCTAAATTGCTAAAAATTTTGATAAATTTGTAGAAAATAAAATCTTAAGTGACTGGAATGAAGAGGTAGTAGTGGGTGGTATAGGCAGATGGGAATGAGCCTCAAAGGAATATGTGTACACGCACAGGCGTGTGTGTGCGTGTGTGTGTGTGTGTGTGTGCAGGAATGGGGGAATAGGAAAGTGGAAGAATAATGGCCTGAGTCTATCATGGTGACTAAGGAAAACACAACCACAGGGGCTCCTCAGGACATTAACCCTGCGGTGGAAGTGTAGGGGTCTTAGCTCTGAATGAATCATAGATCTTTCCTCCTCAGCCTGCTGGTATGGATCAGTCCTGTTATTTTCAAATCTTATGGGAGGGTCACCTGCAGAACCCAGAGAGATACTTTTCAGGGTCCCCAGGACTGGAACTCAGGTCTCCTGATTCCTAGTCTAGTGCTTGTTCTGCTACTAGAAGGAAGTAGCAGTCATGTTACAAGGATTTTCAGAGATACACAAAAACTTCTGGGTAATGAAAATTCAGCCTATGTATTATGGGAGGGCTACACAAAATAAAAGAAAAAGAAAACAAAAGAAAATTTTAGAGCTTGATGGTGGTGGATGGAACACCATCCAGCTTGGTGGATGGTATTCCATCTACCACTTTATTGCAGATGAGGAAACTGAGACTCAGTGATCTACTGGGACAAGGATAACCAGGACACAGCAAGACCAAGAACTAAGACCTTCTAATATTCATCCTGGTGCAGAGTAATCTAGAACATATTATGATTCATTTATTCTTTCTCATGATCATCTTACAAGCTCCTATTTCATGGTTCGTGAATTAAGGATCACTAACATCAGCATGAATTAAGAATCTATTTGCTTGTGGTACTATACTCTATAAAGCAAAATAGACAAATGCAGTGCTTGCCACACAAGAATTTTCTAAGGCAGACAGACCTCATAGAAATAGACAGAAGTGACCTATAGATCACTGAACAAACAAAGCAAATATGTGAAATGCACAACTGTGGCCATGTGAGATGGAAAATGAAGAGATTTCACAGTCCATGGCTTAAAGAGAAGATCCATCTTCATCTCTGGTCAGCCCTAAACTAGTAAGTAATAAGAATCACCCTATGCTCTGTAGGTGTTATACTGGAAAGGAAAAGAAAGAGTGCTTTATCTGGCAAAGCCAGCACTCAAGTTCACGTAATGGTGCAGTCTCTTTGGAATATTGTTGATTACTACTTTCATTGATTTTTGTCCTTTTGCATATTCTGTGATGAGCTGCAAAGATTAGAAGGGTCTACTGAGGCAGGAAGTCTCTTACGGCATGCCTTCTTTTTTTTTTTTTTTTTTTTGTGGTACGCGGGCCTCTCACCGTTGCGGCCTCTCCCGCTGCGGAGCACAGGCTCCGGACGCGCAGGCCCAGCGGCCACGGCTCACGGGCCCAGCCGCTCCGCGGCACGTGGGGTCCTCCCGGACCGGGGCACAAACCCGCGCCCCCCGCATCGGCAGGCGGACCCCCAACCACTGCGCCACCAGGGAAGCCCACGGCATGCCTTCTAAAAGCAAAGTCTTTTCCCTCCTTGTAGGAAAACTAATGGTCATGTGGTTATATTTTTATTGAGGCTTTTTTTCCCTTCGAAAAGTACCGTGATTAATGTGGGAACCTACAAAACCCGCAAATGTTTAAACTGTGTAATATGAACAGTCATGAATGTGAGACTAGGGTATAAGTTCCGTTCTCTCAAAGACCAGTTAAAGACAAACCAAAGGTGACCCAGCTCTCTTCTGTGGTAACAAAAGCCACGTTGACCAGATCTTTTACATGCCTATCTTAGTCATTTGCTTCAGGGCCAGTATTAATAGTAGTATTAGCATTAGTATTCTGAAACTGTCATGTGTATAATGTGAGATAAAGCAAATGAGTAATTATGGGATTCTCTAATTCCATCACCCCCTGTGTTCTTGAGAATCAGAATTCTTGGTGTGGAAGAAAGGAGATAGAGATGTCATGTAGAAGATATTAGGTTAAAACCCTGTGGTCATGAATTTGAATTGGAAATATCAGTTATGAACTCATAAAGTGTTTTTCTAAAAAATATACATGTCTACTAGCTCTGTTAATTAAAAAAAAAAAAAGCCTAGAAACAATCACTAACCTAGAAGTAATGAGCATCCCTACTGTCCAGATGGTAGTCTGAAAAAACTTTTCTCATTAAAGGAAACCAAGGCTTATTAGAAAAATGGCTGATTTCAAGTCTGGAAATATACAAGATGAGTAAGGAATCTAGCAAAGTCTACTTAGAATAGCCAACCTGAAGTCAAATTGAAGGGGATGCTACTGGCCAAAGATGGACAGTTTGCCCTTCAATAAGGTTGAGAATTGCTATGGATCAAAATCCACCGAATATGTTTAAATCCATGAGTACAACATGATATTAAAAACCGACTGGTTGGTTACCTTCTGAATGTAACAGAGAACCAGTTCATTGTCTTGAAAACCAATTGATTATCTTGAAAACTTACAAAGAAAAGGAAAGAATCAAGCATATATCTTGACTTTCCTTTATGAATTATGTCACTGTAGCCAAATTTTTCATAAAGAGAAGCATCTTCTATTCCAGCTAGTAAATGAAAACAAATTGATAGAATATCATCATTTTACGATCCCCAAGACGTTAACAGTTTTAGGTACAGAGCATCAACTGTCAAAATAGTCGATAGCATCAACTATCAAAAAACAGCAAAAACCAAAGTTAAATTCCTCTTGATGTAAGAACACAATACTACTGATGGTTTAGTCAAAGACATTGTACCTTAAACTAATCAGGCCTTAGGATCCAGCTGCCAGTTTGT
This sequence comes from Lipotes vexillifer, assembly GCF_000442215.2. Taxonomy (NCBI): domain Eukaryota; kingdom Metazoa; phylum Chordata; class Mammalia; order Artiodactyla; family Lipotidae; genus Lipotes; species Lipotes vexillifer. The sequence continues at coordinate 700,026 of NW_006775731.1, forward strand.
AGGAAGAGGACCAACACACTGACAGTTTTCACATGGCTGCAACCAACAAATCCAAGTTATGGGAAACTCGGCAAGTCTAATGCCCTAGGACTTTCAACAGGTGAATTGTATGAAAAAACCCAAAAGGAATAGAGATGGACTCTGTAGATTTAAAAAGACTTACAGACATAGCAAGTGAACATATGGGCAACAGTAAATTATAGTACCAGGCGTGCATACTTGGGTGATAAAACCATAAAGAGATGCAGGAAAGTGATTGCTCTTCAGGTCAGGATAGTGATCACTTTTTTGAGGCTTGGAGGGTCTGTGATGGGGAGGGGGCACATGGGGGCAGTTCTGGGGTGGCTGGCGAAGTTCTGATTTTTCACCTGGATAGTTGTTTGCCTTATCATAATTCACTAAGCTATATATTTTTATGTGTGATATTTTGTATCTGTTTTATTATATTTAAAAAGTGTAAAAAGTCAGAAAAAAAATAAAGCATTTTAGAGAAACCTGCAAACCTGATGCTACCCTAGAGATTATCACAACACTGTAAGCAGTAGATAAATAAGGTTGTGGAAAATTGTGTTCTGGAACAAGAATGTAAATTCTTCAGTAGAGACATCTGTGTAATGTCAGTGGCAGACTGCCTTTCAAGTCGCTGGGTTTTGTTCTTAGGGTTGTGTAGCAACAGGCTTGCCTGTTTCTAGACAGATGACCCATCCCTGGCTCAGTGTTTTTCAGTTGTGTTTGGTGCTTAGAACACGGGCATAATGACCACTGCATGCTTAAGAAAATGCAGATTTCTTCATCCCATCTCTCTTCAAAAGGAGCAGCCCTGGAATCTGCATGATTAACACACGATTATACTGCACACTTCAGTATAAAAACCGCCACTGACTTCTCTGTCAATTTCTACCTGAAATCAGTTCTATAAAGATGTCCTGGGGAAAGTACAGACATTCCAAGCAATTTCCAGTTGAGCTATTGAGTATTGAGGCCATAGCTGTGATTTTCACTAGTGAATGAACTTACATTTTGAACCTTTATCTAGAACACTGAATATGAATGTGGCTAAGCATAGCTCAGTTAGAAAAAATGGTTTTTCCAGTGTGCAATAGGAATTGTCAATTTTCCTCTTGTCTTTTTGCTCAGGATTTTTTCCCTCTTGAATAAGTCAGAGCCTGGGATTAAGAATTTAAAGTGGAATCTTCATCAGTGGACTCTCTGACGCTTTTAAAATAACAATTCTAAACCAAAAAAATTTCAGTAATGGAAAGCAGAACAATCCTGATTTGGATATGGCCAGGTATGGCCAGGCAGAACTTTTAATTGGCTCTTTCTCAATTTAAGGCAAAGGAGACTTTCAGAGCATGGAAGCAGAAGTGTGCAGGCTTCCAAGTCTGTATTAAGCATCTTCATCCTCCTCTTTCTACAGTCTCCTTCACTCTCCCAAATCCATGTGCTTTCGTCATCACCTCTCCTAATCAAAACAGGAGATGATGTCAGTTACTTACATTTGCAGATTGCATACTGATTAGTGTGGATATACTTGGGAGAGGAAGCTAAACTAGTACTTGCTTTTTAAGGATTTTACATTGATTTGTGAAATACAGTATTTTATCCAATTGAATCCAATTCTACAGGCATCCTTTGGACACTGCCCACATGTATGGCCGTGTCCTAGCAGTGCAGACAAGTAAGATACATTTCCTGCTTCCAGAAAGGTGCAATCTAGTGAGGGAGGTGGATGAGTACCAGCTAACGATAACAGAAAAATCACTTCTGAATAAATAATCTCATTTCAGTCCTCATACTTGCAGAATTTTAGTAATTAAAAGGATAACTACTCTTTATAATCATACAGTTCTTCAAACTTTGGAGAGAAGTACTATGATGGTCATAAAAGTCTCAGCATCCCTCCCACCAGTCTTCATCACAGTCATTCTCAATATGACAAAGAAGAAACTAGGACCATTAGAAAGTGAAGAGGAACAGGGCTTCCCTGGTGGTCCAGTGGTAAAGAGTCCGCCTTCCAATGCAGGGGACATGGGTGTGATCCCTGGCCAGGGAACTAAGATCCCACGGGGCAACTAAGCCCATGCGCCACAACTACTGAGCCCACACGCCTCAACTAGAGAGCCCACGTACGGCAAACTACAGAGCCCATGCGCTCTGGAGCCTGCGTGCCACAACTAGAGAGAGAAAACCTGCACGCTGCAACTAGAGAGAAGTCCATGCGCTGCAACGAAGAGCCCACGCGCCACAACAAAAAGATCTTGCATGCTGCAATGAAGATCCCGCATGCCACAATAAAGACCTGTCACAACCAAAAATAAAAATAAGTAAATAAAATAAATATTTTAAAAATACAGCTATAATTTAAAAAAAAAGTGTAGAGGAAGGGAAAAAAGAGGGGGTAGTCTACTTTGGGGAAATAAAAATACCTTGTCATAGGAACATCTATTAATCTGTCTTTTGGAGAAAGTACAGTTTTGAAAGTCAACTGAAGGTGACATTCATACTCTGCAATATTTTTTATATGAGGTTGCAAGTTTTTTTTTTTTTTTTTTTTTTTTTCTTGCGTTATGCGGGCCTCTCACTGCTGTGGCCTCTCCCATTTGCGGAGCACAGGCTCCGGACGCGCAGGCTCAGCGGCCATGGCTCACGGGCCCAGCCGCTCCGCGGCACGTGGGATCCTCCCGAAACGGGGCACGAACCCGCGTCTCCTGCATCGGCAGGCGGACTCTCAAGCACTGCGCCACCAGGGAAGCCCGCAAGTTTTTTTAAACAAGTAACGGCTATTCCCTTGATCTGTATTTTAAAATACAAAGTACATGTATTAGGTAAGAATCTCTTTCTTTTCAGATTTTTCTAATGAACACACACATATGGTGAGCATATGGGTAAAAGACACATTAATCATTCATTTCTACAATTGCTAGTAAACAAAATGAGCAGTCATGATGACATGGCATTTTGCAGTAAGACTAAATTATGTACACAAAATACATCTTATGTTTACTTATCTCTTGCTTACTGACTTTAGAATATAAAAACTCTTAATGGTATCCTCTGGATAAGATGAGGGCTCAAGGTTTTTGAAACTCTGATAGGGAAAAAGATGGAAGTGGGAGTGAGGAGACCTATCCTTTAAAAGTAGACTTTAATTCATGTTTGTTTTAGAAAAACCGTCTGAATGTGTCCTGCAGTTATACAAATGTAACTCAAGAGTGTTTTGAGAGAAACAGTGAAATTATTTGGGGGAAGAGAAAGAAACAGTATTTGGGTAGTAGAAGAATGCAGAAATGACTGTTGATTTTACTGTTTGTCCCTATGGAGAGGCAGGTTGTAGGTACTCGAGGGATTTGCTATGTTTTCTCACTTGGGGATTGCACGTGGGGAAGCAAGAAACAAGAGAGAAGTGGGAGCGGCTGCATTTGTGGGACTTAGTGAAACTGGGGTGCCCAGTGTTGATTTAGGACCTGGGCGAGAAAGTTGCTGGAAGGGCAGGTTTTCCTCCACATTTTCATGGAGCCCTTGGAGACTGGCAGTTTGGGGCACTTTGGCAGAATGTTGATCCACAGATACTTGTAATTTCATGAGGAAACGTTCAAGATGTTTTGAGAATGGTTGGAAATGGGCATGGTGGCCTAATGATGAGGCAGCAAACAGATCCCCTCCCAGGGACAGTTAGCAGGAGCTGGGGCAGTCATACTTAAGAGTTATTAGAGTAAGCAGTCAGAACACTCACAGGAAGGGCACCCTCACTTCTATCTCACTCTGGTGAAAACTGGACATACTGGTTAAATACACAACAGGTATCTTAAAAGCCTTATATCTGTCTAGAAGAAATAAGATACAACTGGAAAATACATATACAAAAATCTTACCAAAAAAAGACACCTCTCTCACCTAAACATACAACTAAATTAAAGGAAAAATACTGACCCAACCAGCTGGAGTTTATTTGTAAACAGTCTCAGGTCCTCGGTGTTTGTATCAGCTACTAGGTAACCAGAGAAGAGTCCTGTTTCAGTGACAGGCAGCAGCAGCTGCAATTTTGAGACCGCAAGGTGTCATGAAGGTTGAGTGAAGTGGGCAGTTGGTAACATAATGTATTCAGTGCATTTTGTGCTGTGAGTAATACTGGATGCCACAGGGGCTACTGTGCTGTATGTGAATTAAACAAGAAAATAACATCACTTTCCCACATTAATGCAGTAATACCTGTGGAAAAAATTTTCATGCAACTTTTGAACATACATTGTTTCCGCTGTCATTTGCCTTAATTCACTCTGAGATGGGCTCCAGATGAACCTCATTTTCTTTTATACTTGCCAGAAACTAATGTGGAAGCTATAGAATCAGAGATGATGATAGTAGTGCCATGACCTTAAGGGCTGTGCTATTTGTCATTTCCAAGAATATGAAGGGAATGTGTGACCCCAAATTAATTTCTACATGCATTTTACCAAGAAACTATAAACTGGCTTCCTTTTGTTTCATTAGTTTTAAAATTATCACACAGCAAAATTGTGGGGAGTTCTGGTGTACTGTTCTACAAGTTGTAACCCATGTGTAGATTTCTATTACCTTCTCCATAATCAGAGTTCAGAACAGTTCCATCAGCCCAAAAAATGCCCTCATGCTATCAGTCGATAGTCATGCCCTCCCCACCCCCAATCCCTGGCAACCACTGATGTATTCTTCATTACGATAGTTTTGTCTTTTGAGAATGTTGTATAAATGGACTTATACAGTGTATACCCTTTCGAGACTAGCTTCTTTCACTTAGCGTACTGCTTTTGAGGTTTATCCAAATTGTTGCATGTATCAATAGTTCTTCTTTTCCCTGATTGCTGTGTATTGTATAGATGTACTGTAGTTTGTTTATCCATTTCTCCACCGAAGGACATTTAGGTTTTGGTTTTTATGAATAGAGCGTCTTTTCATTTATTTTTGTGTGTACCTGAGTTATCATTTCTCTAGGATAAACACCCAGGAGTGGGATTGCTGGGTCAGATTGTAAGTGTATGTCTAACTTCATAAGAAACTGCAAAACTGTTTTCAAGTATGACTGTACCATTTTGCATTCTCATCATCAGTGTAGGAGAGTTCCAACTGCTCTGGAACTCCTCAACACTTGGTATTGTCAGCAATTTTTTATTCTAATCAGTCTAATAAGTATAAACTGGTATCTCACTATGGTTTTAATTTGCATTTCCCTAATGGCTAACGAGGCTGAAGATTGTTTCATGTGCTTATTTACCATCATTATGTCCACTTAGGTAAAGTGTTTGTTCAAGTCTTTTGCCTATTTTAGAATTGGGTTGGTTGTTTCCTTACTGTTGAGTTTTGAGAATTCTCTGTATGTTCTGGATAGAAATCCTTTGTTGGGTAAGTAATTCGCAAATATTTTTCTCAGTCTGTAGTTTATCTTTTCCTTTTCTTAAAAATATCTTTCATGAGCAAAAGTTTTAGATTTTGATGAAGTCAAAATTTGTTCTTTTATGGGCGGTGTGTAATATGCCGTGCCTAAGAAATTGGTGCTAAACCCCAGGTCCACAGTTATGGAGACAACACTGACACCTGCTACTTCCTGGAATGTTCTTCTCTGTCTCATCCTCCTGGTTGTCTTCTTCAAGACCCAAACTTTACTTCCTTTGAAAAGCGCTTGTGCCCCTTTCCTCTTTGCCCCTGTGGACACAATCATTTCCTCCTCATCTGTGTACCCTTTGTGAACACTTATTTTCCTGACTATAATTTCTCATTATATGCCCCCTCCCACCAGGCAGGGAACTCCAGGGGACCAAACCCTGGCATTTTTCACCTTTGTTTCCCCAGCACATGGGTTAGTACATAGTAGGTACTCAATACATTCACTGAAAAAAACAGAAGTAATTAATTCCTAAAGACATTATCCTTCTATCCTTAATTGTGCTGGGGACAATTTGAGTAGCTATAAAAAATGTTATTGCTTTAAGGACATTTAAAGACTATCTTCAGTTTAAAATTAAAGTTTGTTATTCTTTGAGACATCTGTTGATTTAGTCATTTAAATGAGCTTGCTGGAGAACATCTTTTCTCAGAGGAAAGGGTATAAGAGAATGAATGAGATTCATGTTAGAATTATGGGAGATTTTAAGTAGCTAAAGCAGTTGATACCAATTGATGATATTGAAAAATAAACTAAGCAATTTTATCTACTGAAGTTAAGTTTTTGTTCATTATTAATCTGTTAAAGTAAGATCCATATCATCAAAATTCTTGACTGCCCAATTTAATGGTAGCCACTAATTATACAAAGAGGTCCTGAGGAACCAGTCCTCTACTTGGGGAAAACATTCACATGCTGAAATAAATCCTCTGGGAATGAAGCTACCTTCTGATGATATAAAATCTTCATTAATTATGTGAAACAGCCTCCTGTTGCCAAATAATAATATTCATAGGAAGTTAGATTTTTAGCTTTCCTTTGTCTATACAGAACAAGATAATGGGACCAACTCCAGGTGAGCTTCTGAAGGTTAACAGTTTGTCTTGGTATCCTTGGCCCCTCTCTCTGGATCTGCCTTTCCTCCACCTCTACATTCTCAGAGTCCTCCAGCTCTCTGTTTGTGGACTTGGTTTACAAGGAGTGCGAGCTGCCTTTAAGGGCGATAGACTGAATCTAGAGTCTTAAGAGTGTGAGGAGTCTGGGCTGGTGGATCTGTCCATGGTTGCATCATTCCAGATGATGCATACTTGGGAATCAGGAGAGGAGTCTAGAAGTCAGAGAAGAAAGGTCTAACACAGACAGCATTGGGGAGAGGGGCTGGAACTGATGGAAACAGTGACCAGAATTAGGTGTGAACAGGAGAAATGGGATAATTTCAGGCTACGACTATGAAATCAGAGCCTGGAATAAATTGCTTTATAGAAGATGGACCAGTGGACCTAACCATTTTTCTCATGGTTGCTGGAAAGGACTCCTTGGCTGTCACTCATAGAATCTTTAGCATCCTCATCCCTTTCTTGACCTTACCTCTTCTGTAGACATTCAGTTTTCTGCCTACTAACACCCTCTATCAAAATAGGAAAGAATCTGAAATCAAACATTAACATTTTTTGGGCAATTACACTTCACTATGAATTTTAATCACTGTATCAGCATAACTAGTCATTGCCATGTTAAGCGTTTTAAACCTCCAACTATGAATGGAAGATTTTATTTCCTGTTAATACTCTTGGTAAATAGATGGGGATAAATATTTTTGCTTATAGGTTCTTCAGATATATATTATGTATCTCCAGTCCCAAAGGGATTGTTTCTTTTCATATTCCTAAAAAACTGTGAATTTCCTCTAAAGTTACCACTTTGTTTCCACCAAGTAACACTGCAGTGCTCGAAAGTTTGTTATACACTGAGCAGCTCAGCCATGTGAGTTGAGTCCAGTTTCCAGTTGCTATCTGCTCAAGTTAAACATCTGGTAGAAGCTGAAAAGCCAGTGATTCCTTACATGCGTCAGTTGGGCTCCAATCCAACTCCACACCCAAGCTTCTACTTCATCTTATTAATCTAGTGCCCACAGGGCCTCCAACAAGTCAGATCTCTCAGTGCCTTTTAATTCCAAACAATCTCTGCTGGGAGGAAGCCATTCAGCAAACCAGTTTTTAAAGTTTCTGATACCTGGTTATCTGACTGAATGTCCGTAATCTTCAGCTTGTTTCATATAACATCCAAAAAAATGTCAGTAGTTAAGGGCCAAAGCACCAGAAGTTTCAGACTGAATATTTTTTTAAATATTTGTTTGACATTTATATAGAGGGACAGGGAAAAGCAGATCTTCTGTTATTAAAACCTAGATATAGATTCAGAATTAGCTACCTTTCTCTAAACAAACATCTCATCAAGTGTTCGAAGCATAGTCCCCGTTTAGAGGGAGAGGGAGTGTATACACTCACACACTCGAATATACAACCTACACAGTTATCTGTAGTTCTTGTTCTATAATTTGTGCGTGTATGTAATTTTGTCAAGCCAGACAACCAATGGCAAAGTAGAGGGCATAAAAGTAATTAAATAAATTAATAGACTCCAGAAAATTGCACCATGCTATGCATTATTTCGTTTCAGAATTTCAGCAGATCCTTCGTGTGCATATTGCCAAAATACTCAACAGAGTGAGGTCAGCACTTGTGGGGAGGGTGTTTCTTTCTCCTCAGGGCCCATCTGCTTCTGTGGGATCAGGGCTAATTCACATTTCACAGTTACTAAGGAGCAGGGTATGAAAACCTGAGTTAACTGGCACCATTGATGCTTTAGTGCCCCTTACACATAGTTTCCCCTGGATGGTTGCCTGACATTTGACCCATGAACTGGCTCTGACTAGATTCCTGCATCCATTATGAAGGAGCCAAATGTGTGTAAACAGAGTGGATGACATGTGCTTTAGCATGAAGTTTTCATGGTACCAAGGCTATACATATAACCTTCTGTGTTGGGAGATGAGCGTGGGATGGTGTAGAAATAAATGCCTATTTAGCTCTTCTGAGCAGGTGGCAGAAGGGTTACTCAAACCTTTTTCTCCCTCAGGTATGTCATTTTTCTGCATCTCTAGATTGCAGTGGGGCCTAAGAGACAGAGACTTACAAATTCTGAGTCATGGAATCAAGAGTGCGAGGAAGTTGAGCACACTGCCGAGAGGGTGGTTGAAGTAACCACCGTGGAAGCTGTGCTAGGAGACGGGGGTATATGAGGAAAGTGGCTGGAGGGGATGGTGGCCTGGAGGGGGTTGAAAAGCACCTGTAGTGGGGGAATGGGAGTAAAAAAGTCTGTCAAAGAGAGGTTGGGGGCACAAGGGACTTTCTGATGTTCCCCAGGTGAAGTGACGACCAGGTCCAGAGTGGAGCGATGGCAGAGTCATCTGGTAGAATGGCGTGAAGGTCTTAGGAGTAGTGAAGTAAAGGAAATCCGAGGCTAGAGTGTTGGCTGGCTCCTCAGTGTGAATGCTGAAATTACCTAAGATAATGGTGTGCTCAGTATGGAGAGGAAAACCGTGAACCAGATGCATTCTTCAGTGCAGAGGAGTGAGAGAGAATGTAGGTAACAGTAGTAAGGGAGGATGACAGGAAGGTTTAGCAGACAGTAGGCACCTACGAAGAAAGAAGGCAAAAGAGTAATGATCAGAAAGTGACAAAAAAGCACTGAGGTCTGCCCTTCCCCCATCAGCCCCCCTCCTTCCTCCACTTCCCAATCTCTCAGCTGAGGCCTGGGAGAATGAGCTGCTTCCCCTGGGAGAGCGGTGGAGGAAGCAGAAGGCTTGGGCAAGGTCAGGTTTGGGTAGGAACAGGGGGTAGAGGTAGCATTCGAGAAGAGGTTAAGGCACGTTTTTACAATGGATTGGGGATATTAGCCAGGAGGGTCCTGAGAATTTGGAAGAGGTCAGCCGTGGGAGGAAGGGCATTTTCCAAGGCAACACAGTACTATATAGAAATGAGCATCCTAATAGGACAAAGCATGCAGGGCACTTGCTTTGGGGTGGTGGTTGAGGTATCAGGAATAAAATGCATGGGGTAAATGGAGTAGATGTCCAAACAAGATCCCAGGCTACATGGAATATCTGATGGTAGTTAGAGGCCTGCTTTTTTCTGCTGAAGGTCAGCAGAGACTAGCTAATGTGGCCGTGATCGGTTCTTATGTACTGGTTAATAGGGTATTATAATTTTTGCCCCAAGTCTCTATTGGATTGCATAAGCCCATGGGCCATATTTTTTTCTAAGAAATTTACCCAGTCAGAACTCCAAAGTCTATTTAGTTTAAACTTTTAATCTGTTTTGAGTTATTATCACCAATTTATTACCAGTTAGGTCTTGGATTTCAAGAACTAATGTTGGAGCATGTATTGGAATTGTACAATAATTTTTGTTCAGAATTCAGCACAACTTTCTATCATTATTCAATAGTTTTTTTGGCTATTACACATTGTCAAATACAGGTTACGTTTTAGTTTTTCTTTGAAGACAAGTATTTGAATTGCATGAAATCAGAAGGTTATATTTCCAGCATAGAATGACTGTTTTGATGCTCAGGATAGGGCTCAGAACTCAAAGGCTGTCTTAAAATTTTAGCTTTAACAAAAATCATAAATAAAAGCCGCACTTAAATCACTGATACATAACTAAAAGTGAGTTAACTGAGCCCTTTTTGCTGACATCTGCATCATTTTGATGCTTAATGGACTCCAGTTGCTCAAGTAAGTATTACCAGTGATGCTGCCCATTTCATGCTGCTGGCCTCTGACAGCACAATGAAAATGTGGGAACTTGTAAGGACAAGTGACACATCAGATAAAATCTGCCTACCTAATAGTATGTGAGGAGGACATTGAATCTTTGATATAGTAATGGTTTTATTTTAAATGTCTGAGTCTTAAAAACAAAACCAAACTGTATTTTGTTTTTGTTCACTCTTGGGGTTTCTCTTTCCTTCTTAAGAGTGATTTTGTTTGCAAAGCGTGGATATCCATGAAGAATTTAAATATTAAATTGTGTCCCTGTGGGAAAGTGACAATTATCCCTTGCCTTGAAGATCCCATGGCTCACTGAGAATGGCTAGGAGTTCCAATGCAGCACACATTCTAGCCCATTTTTCTTCATGCTACATGTCTGGAGGATGCTTCTATCCTGAGATACTATGTGTTCGGTGGAGCTCACCAGTAGCAAAGAGAAGAGCTGTTGGCTCCCTTACCTAAATCCCAAACTAACAGTAAATAAAGAGAACAGAGAGCGGATTTGTGAAGTAACCTCTCACCTTGGATGAACTTTCAATGTGAGTATCTGAAAAATAGTAGGATTTTCGTGGCTTAGAAAGAGATCAACTTACCTGTGTGCACTGAAGGCCCAGTGCCCAGGAATATGGCCTGTGACTCTATCTGAACTGAAACAAAGGTCAGCTATCCAACATGTGCTCACCTGACCTGTTGGCCCTGATCATTGGTGTCAGGTGAAGGAGTAACCTTTCTACCATCCCCTTCCCAGGTTAAGGCAAAGGAGTCATCGTATATTTGCTTTTCTTTATTGTAGGACATTTGTGAAGATATTTCTGATCATGTTGAACAAATCCATGCCCTCCTTGAAACGGAGTTCTCCCTGAAGCTGCTGTCCTACTCCGTCAACGTGATTGTGGACATCCACGCGGTGCAGCTCCTCTGGCACCAGCTCCGCGTCTCAGTGCTGGTTCTGCGGGAGCGCATTCTGCAAGGTCTGCAGGACGCCAATGGCAACTACACCAGACAGACGGACATTCTGCAAGCTTTCTCTGAAGAGACAAAGGAGGTGGGTGTTTTCCTTGAAGCCAAATAGTGCATTGTCAGGTGTGATTATTTGAGGATGTTTTCAGTTTAGAGGTGTGGGATAGGAATTCTTTATAGGTAAATAAGCAGGTCCTAAGCCGGGTGTGGACTCTAGGTATAGTACTAGAGGCTAGGGCACTTCTAATGTGAATGAAGCTAAAAACCAGAGTTCATTCACACCCGGTAGTTTGCATAGATACCACCTGTAGCTGTTGGTGCTAACCTGGCTTCCTGTTCCTCGTTCAATTATTTGATGATAAATATTCATTGAGTGCTTATATGGGCCAGGCACTAGGTGCTAAGAGTGTCATAGTGATCAAAACATGGCCTTTGCCTTCAAAGAGCTGAGACTAGTGGGGAGTGGAGGCAAGTGGACAGACATTAAGACCAGACTGTGATCTGCGTAATCTACATGCAGATACAATGGTGTACATGATGCCACTGGAGGACAGAGAAGGGGCACCTAATTCAGACAGGGAAGCCTTTACAGGAGAAGTGAGTCTAACCTGAGACCTGAAGGACAAGCAGGATTAGACTGATGAACAGAGGTAGAAACTGTTCTAGACAGAAGGAATGGCATGATCAAAGATCCAGAGCTAAGAGAGAGAATGACAGCCTCAGAGAGGAAAAAGTTCAAGGGACCAGGAAGCAGGATTTGAAATAATATGTAAGCAGAGGTCAGATCATGAAGATGAAAAGCCGTATTAAAAAGTCATATTAAGGGGCCTCCCTGGTGGCGCAGTGGTTGGGAGTCCGCCTGCCGATGCAGGGGACGCGGGTTCGTGCCCCGGTCTGGGAGGATCCCACGTGCCGCGGAGCGGCTGGGCCCGTGAGCCATGGCCGCTGAGCTTGCGCGTCCGGCAACGGGAAAGGCCACGACAGTGAGAGGCCCACATATGGCAAAAAAAAAAAAAAAAGTCATATTAAGAGAAATGGACTTTATTTTGAGGATAACAGAAGAGTTTGTTCAGGGAATTGATGCGATTCAATTCATGGTTTAGAAAAATCATTCTGGTTGCAGTGAGTCATATGGACTTTAGAATTTTGCACAACCAGTATATTTAGATTTTTTTGTACTCATAGTAAGCATAGTTTAAAGAGTTTGCTGCTGTTAATCTTGATTCATAGCTTAAGAATGAACACTGTAAAGTTAATTCCAAGTGAACTCTCCTATTCCCAAATAAAACTGACATATATGTCAGAGCGAGAGAGAAAGAGAGAGAGAGGGAGAGGCATTGTGCTAGCTAAGTAGGGGCTATATATACGTGTGTGTGGATGGATGGGTGGATAGATAAATAGATGGATGGATAGATAGATGGATGGATAGGTAGGTAGGTAGGTAGATAGATAGATAGATAGATAGATACCATGTATAGATACATAGAGTGTGTGTGTAAGTATATAGTCCCTTGACTCTTGAAACCCAGTTTAGTGCTCTACTGTTGATTTTGTGGAAAATATGTATTATACAAGTTTAGAAGGCATTTATATAAATGTGGATTAAAAGGCCTTATAAGGAGTGTTGCATCTCATTAAGTTATTAATGTTTCAGTGGCTCCAACATTATCAACAACACAAAACAAATCTGGGCTTCTCATAAATGATTTATATTTGTTGATTATTGTTTTTGTAATAATGATGCTCTTGCTGTGGCAAATTCCCTGCAGGCCCTGGAAGTTTCTGGGAATGAAAATCTACTGGGCTCACTTCTAACTTTAGGTCACAGTCTTTGTTTTCATTTAGCTTTTCCTAATATTGTGGCAATGAGGGAGGTGATACAGACTTTGGTAGAGTTCCTTTTAAAATCGTAGAATGAATATGTAGGTGTGTGAGATAGTCCTCAGATGCCATCCATCCCAAGTGGGATCCCTAGAAGGTCCCTGATTGGGACCCTTGTGGTTATGGGAAACTACAAAGAATCCCAAACTAGTCAACTCTGCCCTAAATCTGGTGTTTAGGAAGAGGTGTATGCTAATGAGGTGGGAGATCAGAGATGGGGAAGGTTTGTCTAAACTCTGAAGAGACAGTACTTTAGATATCTACCTGGTATCTCCAATCTGTACATTCTTTTTTTGTTTCTACCCATGTGTTCTCCTGGCTCTGTCCAAAATCCAGTATTGATCAGTCATCAGATCTGCCCACTTTCAACCACTTAGAGGGGGCATTAGAAATCATTGAGTCAAACCAACTCATATTACATATTTATTTCTTCATTCAACAAACATTTACTGATCACAACTCTGATTAGAGCTGGGGATATGAAAGTGCTCTAGGGTTTATTGTTATTGTTGTTTTGTGGAATATGTTCATCATGTGTTTATTTGAACTTGTATTATTCACAAAATGGTAGCCCAAGAAAGATTAAAAGCCATTGAGACTAACTAATTGTTACTGGCCACTATTTTCACAGCTATGTCGCCAGTTTATATTAAGTAGTATCCATCATGGGTCTCACAATGTGAGCTCAACAATTATTTACAGATTCGATTGAAAGCAATTCAGTGCATTTTCATGTTTGAAGTCAGTCTCTAGTCCTGTTGTAGAGATGCAGGAATATGTTGTATGAGGGGTAAAGGAACAGTGTATTCTCAGCCATCTGCTTTGTGGACATTTCTCTGTGAATTGAAGCACTGTCTCCATTACCATCTTTCCTGAAGCAATGGATTCCTGATCTTATTTGTTAGTTTTATTTGTTTCTGTCAGCACACTGGAACTGTGGAAAATAGGAAAAGAATTAGGATAAAATTCTCAGCTTTATCAGAGTAAATTCAGCTGTGAAAGATTTGTAGAATGAAAAGGGAGATGGCGTAAAACATGCTGATAAACTAGAATAGTAAATGTCCTTCTAGTGAAGGTAAATCCATTTTTCTCTTTTTGGAAGTCAGTTGAGTTTCATAGCCCATTAAAGAATAGGTTTGGGGCTTCCCTGGTGGTGCAGTGGTTGAGAGTCCGCCTGCTGATGCGAGGGAGGAGGGTTTGTGCCCTGGTCCGGAAAGATCCCACATGCCGTGGAGTGGCTGGGCCCGTCAGCCATGGCCGCTGAGCCTGCACGTCTGGAGCCTGTGCTCTGCAACGGGAGAGGCCACAACAGTGAGTGGCCCGCGCAGCGCAAAAAAAAAAAAAAAAAAAAAAAAAAAAAATACGTTTGAAAGTCAAGAAAGTGGCAAGTTCTCTTTCTGTCCGTACAAAAACAAAGTGAGCTTTATTTAAATATGGAGCAGACCATATATTGTAAACAAATTGGCAAATGCCTTACTGAAACAAAACCAGCTGAACAAACAAATAAAAAATACTTTAGGGCAAAGCTCCCATTGTGTAAAAAATGTGTTATACTGAAATTTTCTATATTTCAGATACTGTGATAAGCAATTTATATTTATTGTTTCATTTAGTAAGGAGGGTAATGGGTATTAAAAGTAGTTCCATTTCAACATTACTCATCCATAAAAAAGAATGAAATATTGCCATTTTCAGCAACATGGATGGACCTAGAGATTATTGTACTAAGTGAAGTAAGTCAGACAGAGAAGGACAAATACTATATGATTATCACTTATATGTGGAATATAAAAAATAATATAAATGAATTTATTCACAAAACAGAAACAGACTCAGAGACATAGAAAACAAACTTATGGTTACCAAAGGGGAAAGGGAGGGAGGAGGGATGAATTAGGAGTATGGGATTAACAGATACAAACCACTGTATATAAATTAGATAAAACAAGGATTTACTGTATAGCACAGGGAAGTATATTCAGTATCTTGTAATAGTCTATAATGGAAAAGAAACCGAAAAAATATATATGTAACTGAATCACTTTGCTGTACATCTGAAAATAACACAATATTGTAAATCAGCTATACGTCAATTTAAAAAGATAGTTCCATTTTATAGATGGAAAAACTGAATTTAAGAGAGGCTAAGTGAATGCTTAAGGGCATAAACCTAAGAATAATTAAATAAAACAAGCAAAACCAGCTCTTAACTGATCTCTTTGGTAAAAATAATAATAATTATTTCCTTCTTCCCTTCCTTCCTACTTTCCTTTCTACCTCCCCTAAATATTTATTGATTTCTTACTCTTTATAAGGCACTAGGAATTCAAAGATGAATAACACATGCTATTAAATGTTAGGAATCACCGTCATAATTTTGTTAGATCCTCAAACAGTTCTGGGAGGTTAGCAGGGCAAGCACTATTATCCTTATTTTACAGATGATATTATTGTATCCATCTTACAGATAAGAAGACTGAGGCTGAGAGAGGTAGTCACACAGGTAGTGATAACTGTTAGTAGTAGTAACACAATAGCGAACATTGATTAAGAACTTACCATATGCCAGATGGTGTGGTAAGCACTTTACCTAAATGATACTCACCTCTCAGTGGGAACACATTGGTCCTTCCAGAGCACTCACATCATTGCACTTTGTGTGTTCTTCCATGAGCACTTATCACAGGGCAATTTATATTACGACAAAGTGTGTGCTAGATTTGAACTTCGTGATTGTTGGCACCAGATTATAATCATCTCTGTATCTCCCACAGCACCTAGTTCGTGTCACTGTATATAAAAGTTGATGAGTTGAACTGAAGTAAATAATGCAGATAATAACTGCTTTAAGTGTGGAAGAGGGAGATATCACTGTAGGTTGGTTGACTGGGATTGATCCTGGAGATTAGCCATTTGACTCATAATTTCAGCCTGTAGAAAATGGAAATTGTCAAGAATTATTACTATAGTATAAATAAAATTATTGAAAGACTTTGTCTATTTTCCCTTTTCCCATCAGAAACTAAACTTTGCCTTGCTTCCCATTTCCCTATCATTGCTTGTTCCTCTTCGTCCACTGCTGCTCTCTGCAAGGCAGGCAGAATCAGAGCACCAACATGGGAGAGCTGAAAGGAATCTGAGCGAGGGTCTCGACCCTGTGGTCTGAGGACTCTGGGGGGCTGTCGCCTTCTTGTAAGAGGTCCATGAATTTATATGTTAGTAATTGAAGCATAACAAACACCATGTAGTGAAATTAGGGGAGGAAGGGAAGAGAGAGGCATACAAAATTTTTTGCCGTAACCATAATTAAAACAGTGAAATTCTGTTTTCAACTCTTCTGAGTAAGGTCACTAAATCAGGGCACGAAGTCAACTCTGAAATGGCAATGGGCACTAATATAAACCTTGGGGGCATTTCAGTAGGGAGATCTTCAAATCTCTAAATTATAAGTATCAAATCTCATGTTCAGCTGGTGACAGAATTCACGGTTAAACAAAGAAAGATCTGAGAAGGCATTTGGAATTAGAACTTAACTTATTTATGGGTAAGGAGCAAAGCAAAATTTCTTGTTTCAAATTAGGAAGGAAAAAGGGTTTCCTTGATGTCTGAGACAATATTGAAGCCAGCAGTAAAGTGAATAAATTGCTCATCAATAAAGTGAATAAGTTACCATCTCCATAAAACATAACCTTCATCTGAGAAACTGCTTCATAACATATTAAATGGGGGTCTGTTTGAGTTTGGACATTGCTAGGCTGCCATGACACAGCTAAAAGCACTACAAAATAAAATGTGGTATTTCTAAAATAAAAAGACCAGTAAAAACAGCATGCACTCTTCCCCCACATCCATATCCACCTGAGACTTTATTACTTACATGCATTAGAAAACTATCTGGGAAGGTGGTCCAGTAGAAAGCAGTGGGACTAAAATATTAGTATTACTAAGCAATATTTTAAGAAATGAAACTCATTATTTATCTGCTCTGAGAAACTTCAGAGAACTTTATTTTTTAAAAATTGCCTCTACACTGTGAAGAAAAATACTTTTGAGGAATGCTCTTAAATAATAGCCAACTGTGTTAAAATATATGGGTAGATGCTTGCCACTTGGTCTTTAGGATATGAAATGCATATGCTAGTTGCTGTTTTTTTTGTTTTTCAGGGAGGGATTTTTTTTTCACATTGAAAAATGCAGTATGAATTAAAACTAGTTACCCCTGAATGACAATCAGCCATGCACAGCAGTAGTTGGCCTGATTGGCAACAGGATGGGAGAGGGCTCCCTTTGGAACATTAAGTGTTTTTTTTTGGGGGGGGGGGCGCGGGTACGCGGGCCTTTCACTGTTGTGGCCTCTCCCGTTGCGGGGCACAGGCTCCGGACGCACAGGCTCAGAGGCCATGGCTCACGGGCTCAGCTGCTCCGCGGCATGCGGGATCCTCACAGACTGGGGCACGAACCTGCGTCCCCCGCACCGGCAGGCGGACTCCCAACCACTGCGCCACCAGGGAAGCCCCATTAAGTGTTTTTGAGTATGGTATTTTCTTTTCCAAACGAAGGACTGACTAGGGAAGGGATCTTCAGGGGAAGACTTAATTAGGAAAAGGCAGCCATACCCTATTATCTAGATGTCTCATGCCATATGTTCAGCTAACATCATTTATTGAGTACCTGTTATTTTTGAACAAGACAGTATCCCCTGGTCTTAACGTTCTGTGACCACCAAAATTGGGATTAAATACTTTCTCACGGTTATGGTATTTCTTGCCTGTCCGGAAGTGGGTAGCTGACATTTTCATGGGTCTAATTTTTACCTGAACTCTCACATCTCTTTTTTTCTATTCATCATAGGAATATTTTTCCTTAATGCCTCTTTGACCTCACTTAAGTAGGTGCAGTGCTGTAACTTTGTGATAAAAATGATTAAAAATAATGTAAATTTCAACTAGTTAATAACTTAAATACTAACTTATGGGATATCTTTGGAACTTAATGGCTATTTATAGTACTATTTTTGTAAAGGAGTAAGTTCTGAACATTGAACAACCAAATAAAAAAACTTTTAGTAAATACAACCTGCTTTTAAATTAGAATTTCCTCTATTATTCTCTTGAAAATTGCATGAACTGTGACTTTTGTTTGACTGGCTCATTCCTTGGTGTTTTGGGCTTCTGACTTTTTTCTTTAAAGATCCTGTTCCAGATATAAAGCATAAAAGCCAAACAATTCCAGTTAGACCATTTTTGTTGACATTGGCAGTTAATATTGGTTTCTGACTTTGTGCAGTATAATTTAGCATAGGGACACCTCTCATTTTGATGAAAATTCCCCCCTTGATATATTTGATTAGTAAAAAAATATATAATAAGTAATAAGAGTAAGCATTCATTGAGTACCTTTCCATGTGCCAGACTTGTGTCTTACATATTCTGTCTTCTTTAAGCCTCACAACAGCCCTATGGCATGGCTTATTGTTTCATTTTTAAAGATGAGGGAAATGAGGCTTAGTGATATCAAGCTACTGGTTCCTGATCACATGAATAATTAGTGCTTGAGCTAGAATTTAACTCTGAGGTTTGGGCTTTTAATTACTGGAATCAATGAAAACTACATAATCAGAGGAATAAACTTCGTGAAGGCATAGAGATACATTCCAAAATGTCTTCATTCATTCATTCAACAGATGTATCTTTGAATTCTGTGTAGCTCACTATGCTAAGTGTTGCAGGTATCCTGGAAAGTCAGCCATTTTCTATGTGATTTATACTCTTGTGGTGCTTACAAACTAGTGGGATAAACAGATTAATCAAATAATCACAATAATATGTATTTAAAGCTTGAGATAAATATTTAAAGGAAAAACAACATAGTTTTATGAGCGCTTATAAGAAAAGATTCTGACTTAGGTGGGTGTTTAGAATCTTGCAGAAGTGAAGCTTGACCTGAGGTCTGAGGGGTGAGTTAAAATTAACTAGTTAAGAGTTTTACAGGTGGGAAGCTTTCTTGGTAGAGGAAATAGCATGTGCAAAGGCTCTGGGGCAGGAGGAACACATTCAGAAACTGGAAGGATGATACCATAGCCGGGTGCAGCCAGGGAGGGGAGAGTGGCTTGAGAGAGGCCTCTTCATGTCTTTTCTTAAAGGGTTTGGGTTTTAACCTAGCAGCAGGAAGTTAATAAAGGATTTTAAGCAGAGAAGTAATAGCATCAAGACTTGAAATTTGTAAAGGTTACTCTGGTGGCAATGTGCAGGACAAACTGGAGGAGGGGGTATGTCCATTTAAAATAACATCCAGTGAATCAGAGAAAATTATGGCACAGGGGTCAAATTATGGGTCAGACAGCCTTTGTTTAAGGCTTAGAGCTCAGCCTTAGTCCCGAGGCTGTGTGCTAGTTATGCACCTTCTTTTGGCTCAGGCTCTACTTACGTAAAACAGGGACAATCGTACAGACCCCAGAAGAAAATTGTTTTGAGGATTAAATGAAAAAGTAGTAGTGGAAATCAACCACACCCATTTATAAGATGAGGACATCGAGGCCTAGAAAGGTAAAAGAAGGTTTTTCATCATTATTATTTATCTGGATGTTGTGGAATAAGAGTGAAGGGAGTGGGCTTCCCTGGTGGCACAGTGGTTGAGAGTCTGCCTGCTGATGCAGGGGACACGGGTTTGTGCCCCGGTCCGGGAAGATCCCACATGCCGCAGAGCGGCTGGGCCCATGAGCCATGGCCGCTGAGCCTGTACGTCTGGAGCCTGTGCTCCGCAACGGGAGAGGCCACAACAGTGAGAGGCCTGCATACCGCAAAAAAAAAAAAAAAAAGAGTGAAGGGAGTAGGAGGTAAAGGCAAAGGTAAAGGTCTGAAGGGAGAGAACAAAGCAAAACAAACTAATGACCCCCAAAACTTGATGTAAGGTCCTGGAAAGGCCAGATCTTGGGATAACCTGGTTGAAATGATACAGGGTCCTGTTCACCCCATTCCTCCTCCAGGAGAGCAGAGATCTGGGGATATAGACACCCTTTACTTTTCAGTTTTCTTCCTTCATCTCCTGAGGGGCTAGATTAGACCAGCTATCCTTCAGCCTGGTAGGCATGTAGGATTCCAGGGTCCCTTCTTCCCCGAACAAATCATCAAGTAAAAGTCTCCCCATTTGTTGTGTGATATCAGCAACTGCATTAGTAATGAGAAAAGGACTTGAATTATACAACTAAAGATTAAAAAATTAAAAACACTTACTTATAATACTGTTTTTTAGCATAGGGGTATTTCAAATCAGCTTACCTTGAAGGAAGGTGAGCACTTGGTATCTAGCACACACAAATGGAAATGGGGGTGGGGGTGGAGGGTAGGGGAGAGTGCATACAGAGGGCGGGGATGGGGCTAAGATGATACACTTTTGACTCATTAATTTTCTCTAGGATTTCATGTGTTTACCTTTAAAAGGTGGGGACAAACAGAAGTTGTCCTCGAACTATTTTTGTTATGTATGCGAACTCAGTAGTTCATCTTCTTGTGATTTGTAAATATATATTTAACACAACAGACTTACTATAATTAATTATTCTACTTTAAAATATTTACTGAGCATCTGCTTTGAGCTTGCCACTGTGGTAGGTGATGGAGTGATAAGCAAAAGAGACATCCATGGAGATTTCACTCTCATATTATTTTGTTTTCAGAAATGTTATTACTTAAGGCATCACTTAAGAAATGCTTACTAAATGAAAAGTACACCATTTTAAAATAGAAAGTTAGGGTAAGAATGGTTATTTTTGGCTTGGCCTTGACCATTTCTATCAAGGCTCTGTTCTCCAGATTAAAGAAAAATCCTTAAATATTTAAGAACAGGATACTATATAAAGCAATATGATAATGAATATGCCTTTCTATATCTCAAACCAAAAGCAATTGAGATTGAAGCATTTTTGACCTTTATAGTGGCCTCTGCTGAGATTTCATGTGAGCAGCAGTTGAATATAATGTTGCCTTTACTGAAACCATTTCCGTTGTCTGTTTCAGGACCGGCTTGATGCTCTAACGGAAGTGGATGACTCAGGACAGTTAACTATCAAATGCTCTCAGAATTACTTGTCTCTGGATTGTGGCATTACTGCTTTCGAACTGTCTGACTACAGTCCAAGTGAGGATTTGCTCAGTGGCCTGGGTGATATGGCCTCTAGCCAGGTCAAAACCAAACCCTTTGACTCTTGGAGCTACAGCGAAATGGAAAAGGAGTTCCCTGAGCTTATCCGAAGCGTTGGGTTACTTACGGTGGCTCCTGACGCGGTCCCTTCCAACTGCAGCGAAGCAGTTAGTGAGGAGGCGTCTCAGGTGTCTCTTTCAGCAGATGACAGAGGTGGATGTGAGGAAAACGGTGCGGCCACAGCGGAGGAGCAGCCAGGCTTAACGCAGGGGCCGTCATCTTCAGGGGAAGCTCTGACAAATGCTGGACAACCCTCTTTGGAGACTGTGAAGCAAGAATCTGATTCCTCTTCCCAACTTGGGGCAAAGAATCGACAGCCTCTTCCTTGTGAAAATGCAACCCCCAAGCGATCCATCAGAGATTGCTTTAATTACAACGAGGACTCTCCCACACAGCCCACGTTGCCAAAAAGAGGGCTTTTCCTTAAAGAGGAGACTTTTAAGAATAATCTGAAAGGCGCTGGTGGCAAGAGGCAGGTGGCTGATCTCAAGCCTGAGATGAGCAGGAGCGCACCTTCCCTGGCGGACCCTCGTGACAGAGCTAAACTTTGCCTGGTGTTACAGTCTTCTCACCCCAACAGACCTTCTGCTGCCAGCTACTCACATGAGTGTTTGCACAAGGTGGGGGATGGGAACCTTGAAAACACAGTCACAAGTCACACTAAGGAGATCTCCAGCCTGGGGAGGCTGAGTGACGGCCGTAAGGAGGAACGTCGGCTTAAAAAGCCTCACAAGACCATAGAAGAGGTGCCTTCATGCCAGACACCTAAACGGGACCCCAGTTCAGGCAAGCAAGCCCAAAACACTAGGAGCTCAGTAGTGCCAAATGGAATTCCTTCTAGCACTTCCAAGGCCATAGAGGGGCCAGAAACAGATTCTGCTTCCACATCCTCACTTGAGCCGTATAACCAGAGTAGTTGGAATGCCAAATTGCCGGTGCAGTCAGAAACGTCCAGTTCACCACCTTTTAGTCAAAGCTGTGAGTCCTCTGCTGGCTCAGACAACGTCACGTCTGTGGTACCCCTTCTTTCAGAACACAAAAGCAAAAAAAGCTACACCTCGTCCCCAAGTCACGTCACCAGGAACGGTCAGGTTGTGGAGGCCTGGTATGGCTCTGATGAGTACCTAGCACTGCCCTCTCACCTTAAGCAGACAGAAGTATTAGCTTTGAAGTTGGAAAACCTAACAAAGCTTCTGCCTCAGAAACCCAGGGGAGAAACCATTCAGAATATTGATGACTGGGAACTGTCTGAAATGAATTCAGATTCTGAGATCTATCCAACATACCATGTCAGGAAGAAGCATACAAGGCTCGGCAGGGTGTCTCCAAGCTCATCCAGTGATATAGCCTCTTCGCTCGGGGAGAGCATTGAATCTGGCCCCCTTAGTGACCTTCCTTCCGACGAGGAGTTGTGCGCGCCTCTCTCTGGCATGAAAAAATACATTGATGAGAAGTCAGAGAGGGCTTCATCCTCTGAGAAAAATGAGAGCCATTCCACTACAAAGTCTGCTTTAATTCAGAAACTGATGCAAGATATTCAACACCAAGACAACTATGAAGCCATATGGGAAAAAATAGAGGTAAGGGTGGTCTTCTTAATCGGAATGATTGCTTACCTGATTTTTGGAAGTATTGCTGGGAAAAGGTGAACTCTTCCCCACCCCATGATAAAATGTGTTGCTATTTTTGATAAACATACCCGATTCCCTAAAGAAAGAAAAAAAAAAAAAAACCACGATGATCACTGAGTTGTAACAGTGACATCACTAGGAACTGCCCTTGTCTGTGCATTAGCTTGATGTGTCCCTGCTGGTATACATCTCTCTGTTGACATTGCTCTAACCTAACATGGCTCCCGATGAGTGGTGGACCCCCTTGAACGGAATACAAAGTAAGGTAGAACAGTAGCTGTGCACACGCCAGTACCTCAGGAATACATGAATGGAAAGTTCCAGTTACCCTCAGTGCCTTTTTGATTTGTTGATTCTACCCCCAGAATAGCTCTCACATCTCCAATATTAACTTCTTGTAGAAAAAGACCAGATATTTCTAATTTATCGGGAATTTTTTTCTTCAGTCTTCCTCATCTGGCTAATAACCATGATACCTATACTCTGTGCCATCTATGGGCTCTGAGATTGGGGAGTTGATATTTTGGGTAAATCTGTACTTTTAGAACAAATTGTTATGTGATGAAATCTTTAAGAACAGACATCAAAATTCTCAGAATTCAGCTCCTTAATGTAAGCTGTGATTTAAGATACTGGATAAAAGTATAGTACATATTGGACAGAATGACCTGGAGGAAGAAAATGAAGGTACATAAAACAAAGAGAGTAAAGCTAACAGCAATATATAATAATCGTAACATATATTAAGAATTGTTTACTAAGTATTTATGTGTCCAACCCTCACAACAACCCTAATATTAACCCCATTTTACGTAGAGGAGACTGAGGCTGAGAGAGACCAGGCAGTCTGCTCTAGAACCCACACTATTAATGCTCCCATGCCTCTCCATTAGGAAGTGACTAGTATGTACTACATGTAAATACTGTAGTATTGTAGAGAAGAAATAATATCAGTAGAGCTAGGATTTGCCTGGGAAGTTCTTGTGAAATAATAAACCTTCACCGGGGCTTTGAAGGATGTGCCAGGATTTAGAGAGAAGGAAGTGGGCATTTCAGGTAGAAGGAGTAAAAACCAAGATGCAGAGGTGGGTATTGGGAATGAGCATGGTATTGGGGTCCACAGCTGTCTTGACTGGAAGGTCAGTGAGCAGAGAGCAATAAAAGTTTCCATACATTTAATAGACCTGGTAGCTGCAAGGCCCTGATGGCCAGACCAAGGCAATTAGGATTTGTTTACCAGGCATCCATGGTAACTTCTCTGAAAGGGACTGAGAATAGTTATACAACTAACAATAACTCATGCTCCTTGGGCTCTTATTTTGTGCTGGTTCTGTGCTAAGGGCTTTACATGCCTTATTCTACTTAAGTCCTGGGAGGTAAGAACTTTTCAGATGAAGATGCTAAGGCAGATTGTGGTTAGGAAACTTGCTCAAGGCCTCACAGCTAGTGAGTGCAGAGCCAGAATTTGAACCCAGAGCCGGCACACTTAAAGCATTGTGTGCCATGGCCTCCAATAGCCTTTCTGGAAGGCCTAATTGGCAATAACAGGAAAGACAGTCATGGCAGCCATGGCAGTGACCAGTGCAGAGATGCCTGTGGCAGCCTGTGTTAGGGGCTGCTGTGATGGGGGATGGGCGAATGGGGGGCGCTGTTGATAAAGTGAACAGGATCCAGGAAACTGGTTCCAGCCTTTGCGCAGTCAGTAAAGCCAGGAGTGGCCCACAGCTAATGCTGCTCCATTCTGGGCCTCGTTTCTTTTTTGTAAATAGAGGATGTTTTAAGCAGATGATGGCTATTATACCAACTTCCAGTGGAGGCATCCTTTTATTCCATAGTTCTACAAAGATAAAGCTAAGTTTTCAGTCTCTAGGGACTGGTGTAGTTTTAATAGAAGGAAACATTTGGATGGGTAGCCGCTTGAGGTGGAGGTGAGGCAGGTAATTTTTAAAAATACATGCACTGATATTGAGTATACGATGAAACTTTTAAGAGGAAATGTAGGCCGTTGGAAGTACTGTCTTGGAGTTTGGATATGCAGTGAAACCTAAAAGGGGATTAAGCCCCTTCCTCAGCCCAACTTCCTTTCAATGCTTCAGGCAGGGGTGACTACAAATCCCCATGTCAGTTGACCTTGGGTATCACATTCTAGCTTTGACCTCCTCCATATAGCGACCCAGAAAATGTATTCAACCAGGAAAATATAACATAATAAGAGAGGGTATTATTTAACATCTTCCTTGTATCAGGCAAATACTTGGCACTTTATTTGAAGTAGTGCTCTCAAAACAACCCTACAAGGTAGGTTTTATTACCTTACATTGACCACTTCTCTTGCTCTCCAGTACTCCCACTCTGGCCCTAGCCACCATCACCTCCCGCCTGGATTACTGAGGTAGCCTCCTAACCGGTTTCCCTGCTTCCACTCTGCTCCCCTTACAGTCTATTCCCAACAAAGCAGCCAGAGTGATCCTTTTAAAACATAAATCAGGGATTTCCCTGGTGGTCCAGTGGTTAAGAATCCACCTTCCAACGCAGGGAATGCAGGTTCGATCTCCGTTCGGCTGGGGGGCCGACTAAGATCCCACATGCCGCGGGGCAGTTAAGCCCGCGCACCACAACTACTGAGTCCGCGTGCTTCGATTAGTCGAGAACCCGCGTGCCGCAAACTACAGAGCCCACACATTCTGGAGGCCGTGCGCCACAACTAAGACCCAACACAGCCAAAAAAAACAAAAACATAAATCAGATCATGTCACCCCTCTGCTCAAAACTCTGCAACAGCTCCCATGGCATTCAGAGGTCCTACATGGGCTGGTCCCCTGATTTCCTCTCTGACTCATTTCCAACTGCTCTTCCCCATGCTCACTTCACTCCATTCCCACTGGACCCTTTGCCGTTCCTGGAACAAGCTGGGTACACCCCTGCCTTTCAGACCTTTGTCAGCTCCCTCTGGCTGCACATTCTCTGTCAGATGCATTTTTTTTTTTTCTAATTCCTCCACCTCCTGAGACTTGGTCAAATAATAATTTCTTAGGGAAGGTTACCCTGACGACCTTTTAAAAAGTGTGACCTGACATCTTTTTCTTTTTTTCTACAGCTCTCACCATATTCTGTAATTTTATATCATTCTCTTATCGAGCATGTGTATTATTATTAATTTTTGTCTCCCCCTGCTAGACTGGGAGATCTGTGAAGGCAGACATTTTTATCTGTGTAGCTTGCTAGTGTACCTAGAATCTCATGTACCTAGAACATTGCCTGCTACATAGTAGGTGCTCAATAAAGGTTGCTGAATGACAGGATGAACGAGTCCCCATTTTAGAGCGGAGGAGAGGAGTTCAGAGAGATGAAATCACCTCTCCTAAGCTGCACAGCTAGTAAGTCATAGAGCCATGCTTCAAGCCCTATCTGCTTTGCTCTTCCCACTAGATAAAGTCTTGGGAATAGAAGAATCCCCTGAGAGACTGAGGACAGATGGAGAAGAGAAGAGGGGGACAACTGACTTTCAAGTTTTAGCCCAGTTACGAGGCAGGAGTAAGGAAGAGGCCTAGTTGTGGGGACCAGGAAGGAACAGGATTCTCGGGTATTAGGTAAATGAAGGGAGAAGAGATGTTTAGTATGATGAACACTAGCTTCATTCTTTGCAAAATGGAGATAAAGAAAAACAAATAACCTTCAACTTTTACATTTGTTTTAAAGGGTCAATGAGGACCTTAGAACTCATCCTGGAAGACATGACTCCATTAGGTTGGACTCATTGGTACCAAGTTAATGGATGCATGACGTAGCTGATTCCTTTTCTCCCCAGAGAGATAAATGTCTTCAAATGCTAGATTATGGTGTCCCAGCTATAGTTCAATGACTCAGCTGTTTGTTAGCATTTTATCTCAGAGACATCTATAACCCAATTTAAAAAACTTCTTTGGTGCCAGCTAAGAATGTCCTTGCACATAAATTATTTTCAGATTCAGTGCAGCAGATATTTGTCTGAGTGCTTGATCTTTGTAACTAGGCTACGTAAAATTGCAGTCTAGTCTGTGGTAGCAGCACAGAGACAATCACCCTTGCTGCTGCCTAGAGGTAGAGCTGGGATGTGGTCAGTAATACCAGGTTAATGGGAATATAGAAGAGGTTTGGTCCTGGGATTAACTTGGCACTGATTTCTGCATTTCTTTTTCCAAGAGGTAAAATGGTCCAGATAGGATCCATCCTATCTTTCACCCTCATTTCGACCATATGTTGACACATCAATGATGCCACACTGATGATGGCAGTCATTAAAGAAATATCATGTTGTCCTGTGTTCTCTTTTCCTTCTTCTTCCGTTGTGGTAAAAAAACATAACATAAAATTTGCCTTCCGAACCATTTTTAAGTGTACAGTTCAGTAGTAAGTGTATTCATATTTTTGTGAAACAGATCTCCAGAACTTTTTCATCTTGCAAATCTGAAACTCCATACCAATTAAACAACTGCCCTTTTCCCCTCTCCTGCAGCCCCTGGTAGGCACAATTCTACTTTTTGTTTCTATGAATTTGACCACTTTAGATGCCTCACATAATTGGAATCATATAGTATTTGTCTTTTTGTGACTGGTTTGTTTCACTTAGCATAATGCCCTCAAGATTCATCCATGTTGTAACATATGACAGGATTTCCTTCCTTTGTAAGGGTGAATAATTCCACTGTATGTATATACCACATTTTGTTTACCCATTCATCTGTGGAGGGATATTTGACTTGCTTCCACTTCTTGGCTATTGTGAATAATGCTGTTATGAACATAGGTGTGCAAATACCTCTTCAAGACCCTGCTTTCAATTCTGTGGGTATATACCCATGAATTGGATAGGATTGCTGCTGGACCATATGGTAGTTGTACTTTTAAGTTTTTGAGGAATCACCATACCATTTTCCATCATGGTTGCTCCATTTTACAATCCCAACAACAGTGCACAAGAGTTTCAGTTTCTCCATATCCTCATCAACAATTGTTATTTTCTGGGTTTTGTTCTTTTTGTTTTTTTTTTTAAGATAGTAACCATCCTAATGGGTGTGAGGTAATATCTCATTATGATTTTTTTAACATCTTTATTGGAGTATAATTGCTTTACAGTGGTGTGTTAGTTTCTGCTGTATAACAAAGTGAATCAGCTATACGTATACATATATCCCCATATCTCCTCCCTCTTGCGTCTCCCTCCCAACCTCCCTACCCCACCCCTCTAGGTGGACACAAAGCACCGAGCTGATCTCCCTGTGCTATGAGGCTGCTTCCCACTAGCTATTTTACATTTGGTAGTGTATATATGTCAGTGTTACTCTCTCGCTTCATCCCAGCTTACCCTTCCCCCTCCCCGTGTCCTCAAGTCCATTCTCTATGTCTGTGTCTTTATTCCTGTCCCGCTCCTAGGTTCTTCAGAACCACTTCCTTTTTTAGATTCCATATATATGTGTTAGCATACGGTATTTGTTTTTCTCTTTCTGACTTACTTCACTCTGTATGACAGTCCCTAGGTCCATCCACCTCACTACAAATAACTCAATTTCGTTTCTTCTTATGGCTGAGTAATATTCCATTGTATACATGTGCCACATCTTCTTATCCATTCATCTGTCAGTGGACACTTAGGTTGCTTCCATGTCCTGGCTATTGTCAGTAGAGCGGCAGTGAACATTGTGGCACATCACTCTTTTGAATTATCTCATTGTGATTTTGATTTGCGTTTCTCTGATGATTAGTGATGTTGAACATCTTTACATATGCTTGTTGGCCATTTGTATATCCTCTTTGGAAGAATGTATTCAAGTATGTTGTCCACTTTTTAAATTGGGTTATTTGATTTTTTTGTTGTTGAGTTGTAGGAGTTCTTTATATTCTGGATCTTAACCTTTTATTATATATTTGATTTGCAAACATTTTCTCCCATTCCTTTTCACTCTGTTGATTGGGCCCTTTGATGCACAAAATTTTTAAAGGATGATGTGGCCCCATTTGTCTATTTTTGCTTTTGTTGGCTGTGCTTTTGGTGTCATATCCAAGAAATCATTGCCAAGACCCATGTCATGAGGCTTTTATTTTGTTTTCTTTTAGGAGTTTTACAGTTTAAGTCTTAGGTTTAAGTCTTTGAGTTATTTTGTATTTTATCTCAGTGTGATTACCTCTCGTGCTTTAAGGATCTCACCCCTAGCTTTTTTGCGTGGTAGGACACAACTTCAAGAGACAAGATTCGTTTTTAGAAAAACACTTGGGAGTCACTCTTTTTAAAAAGTCCTGTCTGCCATTCTTTACTTGATTTGAAACACAGCTGTATTTTTCTTTATTTGTCCCCAGAGTAACTTATAATCAAGGTCTGCTGTAAATTTAATTCTCACCTGCCTTTGATGTTTCTTTTATACCAACCACATAGCAGTTTTCCTAGAGTTGGTGGAGTGGTTGTCTGCACTTTGGTGTTTATAGTGATCTCTTAGGAGCATCCTATCAGATAGGAAGCATTTTAAGGTTATTGGATTCCACTGTTCCTCACTGGCATTTCGTTTCGTATGTGCCTTTCCCTTATGCTAGCCTTTTCCCTCACAGTTGCTAGTCTTCCTCCTATATCTGAATTCTCTCTCTTCCTTATATCTTCTCTCCTATTCTTTTTCTTTACTATTCTTCTGGAATGTATAGTTTTCACTCGCTGGCACCTATTTTCCCTTTTAATTTCCTTCCCCAAGAGTATCTTCTACTTTCTTCCTCTGATGTTGTCCTAGAGATTCTCAGATTCCAAATATGAGAGGAGGCTGTGAGTTGGCTCTTCATCACCATTCGAGCTTGAACCCTTGATCTTCTCAGTGCATTTCTTAGTCTTAGAAATATGTATCCAGAGGGTTGAGGAACTGTTTAGATGCAAGAATAAACAATTCAGTTTAAATATCAAGGAAGAAGCCACATTTTTAAAGAGTTGGGAAGGCTCAGCTTTGTAATTAAAATTGGAAGATTCAGGAGTCCTAAAAGATCACAAATTGAACATGAATTGATAGTACAGATTACTATTCAACAAGCGGTGTTAGTAGCAGAATGCTGTAGGAACTCTGAATATTCTTCTTTGTGCTATGCACAATCTAAAATTTTGTTTTAAATTCTGGACTTAGAGTTTGAAAGAGATAGGACAACATAATTCTAGGCTCTGTTTATTAAATAAGATAATATTTGATAAGTCTCAAGTGGAAAGTTACACAATGGGGGAGCAGAGGAAGGAAGATAACAAGTGTACCTAGACCAAGCATCACAGAAGGTGGACTACTTGAGCTGGGCCTTGAATAATGAGTATAATTTAGGAGAGATGAGAAGGCAGAATGTTAGTGACAGAAGCTTTGGTATAAGCTAAGGTTGAGGGCAAGAATATTTAAGGTATATTTGGGAAATAGTAAAGAGTGTAGGCTAAACTGCTATAAACAAAGAGATCCCCAGATACATAACAAGAGGTAGGCAGACAATCCAGGGAAGATAGAGGCCATCTAGGGATTCAGGTGCTTTCTCCCTGTTGCTCTTGTACTATGGTGCACCAATGCTGTATCTGTGTTCCATCTCACCAGAAGGGGAACGTGGAGAGCGCCCAGCTTTCTTCTCACAGACAGGACTTGGAAGTTGTACACATTTCTTCTGTTCACGTCCCATTGGTCCAGACTTTGTCATATGGCATCACCTAACTGCAGAGGAGTTTGGGAAATTAGCCTCTAGGCTATGAACTTTAGGAGGGAGATGTTCTCTTAAGCCAGTTGCTGGTTAGAATAGAGTTAGTTGAAGGGAAAGGGAATATAAAGTTAGAAAGAAAGGACCAAAATATGAACTTTGAATTCCAAGTGTTGACATAGCACAGACACAAAATAAATACCTGTCTAATGAATGCATGAATAAATGAATAAGTGAGTGAGTGAATGTATCATTCAGATTGAACTTTTTCCTTGAGACCAGGAGTTACAAACTAAAATGACTCTAAGAGGGGCAGACAGATAATATAAATGAGCCATACAGCCGGGTGGAAGTGGGGAGTGAAAGAGACTGAGTAACGGAGGGTAAGTGCCATGTCTAGAGGGCAGCCAACTGCTCAGTTCCAAGTGATTGTTGCACGGGAGTGTGGGCTCTGTGTGGCAAGATCTTGCAGTTTTTAGAAAGAAGTAGCAAATCTGGGTTTTATGTGACATCACCCAGTTTGTTAATTTTTGGTCTGAACAATTTAAAAACGGGCCAAACAAAACACATCCATAGGATAGGTTTAGCCTTCAAGTCACTAATTTGCAGTCTTTCTGAAGAGGAGACATTACTTAAAATTTTTGGCTCAGATGGCTGGTAGTTTAAGGTTAATCTGGCCATGGGGTGCTGGATACAGCTCTAGCAAAGTGGTTCTTTTTTTTTTTTTTTTTTTTTTAACATCTTTATTGGGGTATAATTGCTTTACAATGGTGTGTTAGTTTCTGCTTTATAACAGAGTGAGTCAGTTATACATATATATATGTTCCCATATCTCTTCCCTCTTTGTCTCCCTCCCTCCCACCCTCCCTATCCCACCCCTCCAGACAGCCACAAAGAACCGAGCCGGTTTCCCTGTGCCATGCGGCTGCTTCCCACTGGCTATCTACCTTACGTTTGTTAGTATATATATGTCCATGTCTCTCTCTCGCCCTAACACACCTCACCCTTCCCCCTCCCCATATCCTCAAGTCTGTTCTCCAGTAGGTCTCTGTCTTTATTCCTGTTTTACCCCTAGGTTCTTCATAACATTTTTTTTTCTTAAATTCCATATATATGTGTTAGCATACGGTATTTGTCCTTCTCTTTCTGACTTACTTCACTCCGTATGACAGACTCTAGATCTATCCACCTCATTACAAATAGCTCAATTTCGTTTCTTTTTATGGCTGAGTAATATTCCATTGTATATATGTGCCACATCTTCTTTATCCATTCATCCGACGGCGGGCACTTAGGTTGTTTCCATCTCCGGGCTATTGTAAATAGAGCTGCAATGAACATTTTGGTACATGACTCTTTCTGAATTCTGGTTTCCTCAGGGTATATACCTAGTAGTGGGATTGCTGGGTCATATGGTAGTTCTATTTGTAGTTTTTTAAGGAACCTCCATACTGTTCTCCATAGTGGCTGAACCAATTCACATTCCCACCAGCAGTGCAAGAGTGTTCCCTTTTCTCCACACCCTCTCCAGCATTTATTGTTTCTAGATTTTTTGATGATGGCCATTCTGACTGGTGTGAGATGATATCTCATTGTAGTTTTGATTTGCATTTCTCTAATGATTAATGATGTTGAGCATTCTTTCATGTGTTTGTTGGCAGTCTGTATATCTTCTTTGGAGAAATGTCTATTTAGGTCTTCTGCCCATTTTTGGATTGGGTTGTTTATTTTTTTGTTATTGAGCTGCATGAGCTGCCTGTAAATTTTAGAGATTAATCCTTTGTCAGTTGATTCATTTGCAAATATTTTCTCCCATTCTGAGGGCTGTCTTTTGGTCTTGTTTATGGTTTCCTTTGCTGTGCAAAAGCTTTGAAGTTTCATTAGGTCCCATTTGTTTATTTTTGTTTTTATCTCCATTACTCTAGGAGATGGGTCAAGAAGGATCTTGCTGTGATTTATGTCATAGAGTGTTCTGCCTATGTTTTCCTCTAAGAGTTTGATAGTTTCTGGCCTTACATTTAGGTCTTTAATCCATTTTGAGCTTATTTTTGTGTATGGTGTTAGGGAGTGATCTAATCTCATACTTTTACATGTACCTATCCAATTTTCCCAGCACCACTTATTGAAGAGGCTGTCCTTTCTCCACTGTATATTCCTGCCACCTTTATCAAAGATAAGGTGACCATATGTGCATGGGTTTATCTCTGGGCTTTCTATCCTATTCCATTGATCTATCTTTCTGTTTTTGTGCCAGTACCATACTGTCTTGATTACTGTAGCTTTGTAGTATAGTCTGAAGTCAGGCAGCCTGATTCCTCCAGCTCCATTTTTTGTTCTCAAGATTGCTTTGGCTATTCGGGGTCTTTTGTGTTTCCATACAAATTGTGAAATTTTTTGTTCTAGTTCTGTGAAAAATGCCAGTGGTAGTTTGATAGGGATTGCATTGAATCTATAGATTGCTTTGGGAAGTAGAGTCATTTTCACAATGTTGATTCTTCCAATCCAAGAACATGGTATATCTCTCCATCTGTTTGTATCATCTTTAATTTCTTTCATCAGTGTCTTATAATTTTCTGCATACAGGTCTTTTGTCTCCTTAGGTAGGTTTATTCCTAGATATTTTATTCTTTTTGTTGCAATGGTAAATGGGAGTGTTTTCTTGATTTCACTTTCAGATTTTTCATCATTAGTATATAGGAATGCCAGAGATTTCTGTGCATTAATTTTGTATCCTGCTACTTTACCAAATTCATTGATTAGCTCTAGTAGTTTTCTGGTAGCATCTTTAGGATTCTCTATGTATAGTATCATGTCATCTGCAAACAGTGACAGCTTTACTTCTTCTTTTCCGATTTGGATTCCTTTTATTTCCTTTTCTTCTCTGATTGCTGTGGCTAAAACTTCCAAAACTATGTTGAATAAGAGTGGTGAGAGTGGGCAACCTTGTCTTGTTCCTGACCTTAGTGGAAATGCTTTCAGTTTTTCGCCATTGAGGATGATGTTGGCTGTGGGCTTGTCATATACGGCCTTTATTATATTGAGGAAAGTTCCCTCTACACCTACTTTCTGCAGGGTTTTTATCATAAATGGGTGTTGAATTTTGTCAAAAGCTTTCTCTGCATCTATTGAGATGATCATATGGTTTTTCTCCTTCAATTTGTTAATATGGTTAATCACATTGATAGATTTGCGTATATTGAAGAATCCTTGCATTCCTGGAATAAACCCCACTTGATCATGGTGTATGATCCTTTTAATGTGCTGTTGGATTCTGTTTGCTAGTATTTTGTTGAGGATTTTTGCATCTATGTTCATCAGTGATATTGGCCTGTAGTTTTCTTTCTTTGTGACATCCTTGTCTGGTTTTGGTATCAAGGTGATGGTGGCCTCGTAGAATGAGTTTGGGAGTGTTCCTCCCTCTGCTATATTTTGGAAGAGTTTGAGAAGAATAGGTGTTAGCTCTTCTCTAAATGTTTGATAGAATTCGCCTGTGAAGCCATCTGGTCCTGGGCTTTTGTTTGTTGGAAGATTTTTAATCACAGTTTCAATTTCAGTGTTTGTGATTGGTCTGTTCATATTTTCTATTTCTTCCTGATTCAGTCTTGGCAGTTTGTGCATTTCTAAGAATTTGTCCATTTCTTCCAGATTGTCCATTTTATTGGCATAGAGTTGCTTGTAGTAATCCCTCATGATTTTTTGTATTTCTGCAGTGTCAGTTGTTACTTCTCCTTTTTCATTTCTGATTCTATTGATTTGAGTCTTCTCCCTTATTTTCTTGATGAGTCTGGCTAATGGTTTATCAATTTTGTTAATCTTCTCAAAGAACCAGCTTTTAGTTTTATTGATCTTTGCTATTGTTTCCTTCATTTCTTTTTCATTTATTTCTGATCTGATTTTTATGATTTCTTTCCTTCTGCTAACTCTGGGGTTTTTTTGTTCTTCTTTCTCTAATTGCTTGAGGTGCAAGGTTAGGTTGTTTATTCGAGATGTTTCCTGCTTCTTAAGGTGGGCTTGTATTGCTATAAACTTCCCTCTTAGAACTGCTTTTGCTGCATCCCATAGGTTTTGGGTCGTTGTATCTCCATTGTCATTTGTTTCTAGGTATTTTTTAATTTCCTCTTTGATTTCTTCAGTGATCACTTCGTTACTAAGTAGTGTATTGTTTAGCCTCCATGTGTTTGTATTTTTTACTGCTCTTTTCCTATAATTGATATCTAATCTCATGGCGTTGTGGTCGGAAAAGATACTTGATATAATTTCAATTTTCTTAAATTTACCAAGGCTTGATTTGTGACCCAAGATATGATCTATCCTGGAGAATGTTCCATGAGCACTTGAGAAAAATGTGTATTCTGTTGTTTTTGGATGGAGTGTCCTATAAATATCAATTAAGTCCATCCTGTTTAATGTATCATTTAAAGCTTGTGTTTCCTTATTTATTTTCATTTTGGATGATCTGTCCATTGGTGAAAGTGGGGTGTTGAAGTCCCCTACTATGAATGTGTTACTGTCGATTTCCCCTTTTATGGCTGCTAGTTTTTGCCTTATGTATTGAGGTGCTCCTATGTTGGGTGCATAAATATTTACAATTGTTATATCTTCTTCTTGGATCGATCCCTTAATCATTATGTAGTGTCCTTCTTTGTCTCTTCTGATAGTCCTTATTTTAAAGTCTATTTTGTCTGATATGAGAATTGCTACTCCAGCTTTCTTTTGGTTTCCATTTGCATGGAATATCTTTTTCCATCCCCTTACTTTCAGTCTGTATGTGTCTCTAGGTCTGAAGTGGGTCTCTTGTAGACAGCATATATATGGGTCTTGTTTTTGTATCCATTCAGCCAATCTGTGTCTTTTGGTGGGAGCATTTAGTCCATTTACATTTAAGGTAATTATCGATATGTATGTTCCTATTCCCATTTTCTAAATTGTTTTGGGTTCGTTATTATAGGACTTTTCCTTCTCTTGTGTTTTTGTCTAGAGAAGTTCCTTTAGCATTTGTTGTAAAGCTGGTTTGGTGGTGCTGAACTCTCTCAGCTTTTGCTTGTCTGTAAAGGTTTTAATTTCTCCATCAAATCTGAATGAGATCCTTGCTGGGTAGAGTAATCTTGGTTGCAGGTTTTTCTCCTTCATCACTTTCAGTATGTCCTGCCACTCCCTTCTGGCTTGTAGAGTTTCTGCTGAGAGATCAGCTGTTAACCTTATGGGGATTCCCTTGTGTGTTATTTGTTGTTTTTCCCTTGCTGCTTTTAATATGCTTTCTTTGTATTTAGTTTTTGACAGTTTGATTAATATGTGTCTTGGCGTATTTCTCCTTGAATTTATCCTGTATGGGACTCTCTGTGCTTCCTGGACTTGATTAACGATTTCCTTTCCCATATTAGGGAAGTTTTCAACTATAATCTCTTCAAATATTTTCTCAGTCCCTTTCTTTTTCTCTTCTTCTTCTGGAACCCCTATAATTCGAATGTTGGTGCGTTTAATGTTGTCCCAGAGGTCTCTGAGACTGTCCTCAGTTCTTTTCATTCTTTTTTCTTTATTCTGCTCTGCAGTAGTTATTTCCACTATTTTATCTTCCAGGTCACTTATCCGTTCTTCTGCCTCATTTATTCTGCTATTGATCCCATCTAGAGTATTTTTCATTTCATTTATTGTGTTGTTCATCATTGTCTGTTTCATCTTTATTTCTTCTAGGTCCTTGTTAACTGCTTCTTGCATTTTGTCCATTCTATTTCCAAGATTTTGGATCATCTTTACTATCATTATTCTGAACTCTTTTTCAGGTAGACTGCCTATTTCCTCTTCATTTGTTAGGTCTGGTGGGTTTTTATCCTGCTCCTTCATCTGCTGTGTGTTTTTCTGTCTTCTCATTTTGCTTATCTTACTGTGATTGGGTTCACCTTTTTGCAGGCTGCAAGTTCGTAGCTCCCGTTGTTTTTGATGTCTGTCTCCAGTGGCTAAGGTTGGTTCAGTGCGTTGTGTAGGCTTCCTGGTGGAGGGGACTAGTGGCTGTGTTGTGGTGTATGAGGCTAGATCTTGTCTCTCTAGTGGGCAGGTCCACGTCTGGTGGTGTGTTTTGGGGTGTCTGTGGACTTATTATGATTTTAGGCAGCCTCTCTGCTAGTGGGTGGGGTTGTGTTCCTGTTTTGCTATATGGTTGGCATAGGTTGTCCAGCACTGTAGCTTGCTGGTCGTTGAGCGAAGCTGGGTGCTGGTGTTGAGATGGAGATCTCTGGGAGATTTTCGCCGTTTGATATTATGTGGGGCTGGGAGGTCTCTTCTTGACGAGTGTTCTGAAGTTGGCTCTCCCACCTCAGAGGCAGAGTCCTGACTCCTGGCTGGAGCAGCAAGAGCCTTTCATCCACTCGGCTCAGAATAAAAGGGAGAGAAAGTAGAGAGAATTAGTATAAGTAGGAGGAAATAGGAAAGAAAGAAAGAAAGAAAGAAAGAGAGGAGGGAAGGAAGGAAGGAGGGAAGGAAGAAAGAAAGAAAGAAGAAAAGAAAGGAAGAAGGCAAGAAGGAAAGAAAGGAGGGAGGGAGGGAGGAGGGAAGGAAGGAAGGAATGAGGGAAGGAAGGAAAAAATACAGAAAGAAAGAAGATACAGTAAAATAAAATAAAGTATAATAAAGTTATTGAATTAAAAAAATAATTATTTAGAGGAAAAAAAAAAGGGAAGGATAGAACCTTAGGACAAATGGTGGAAGCAAAGTTATAGAGACAAAATCTTACATAGAAGCATACACATATACCCTCACAAAAAGAGGTAAAGTGGAAAAAATCATAAAACTTGCTCTCCAAGTCCACCTCCTCAATTTGGGACGATTCGTTGTCTCAAAAAGGGAAGGAAGGAAGGAAAGATAGAAAGAAGGTAAAGTATAACAGAGTTCTTTAAATTAAAATTAATTATTAAGAAAAAAATTAAAAAAAAAAATGGTCGGATAGAACGCTGGGACAAATGGTGGAAGCAAACCTATACAGACAAGATCTCACACAGAAGCATACACATACACATTCACAAAAAGAGGAAAAGGGGAAAAAATCATAGATCTTGCTCTAGAAGTCCGCCTCCTCAATTTGGGATGATTCGCTGTCTATTCATGTATTCCACAGAGGCAGGGTACATCAAATTGATTGTGTAGCTTTAATCCGCTGTTTCTGAGGCTGCTGGGAGAGATTTCCCTTTTTCTTCTTTGTTCTCACAGCTCACAGGGGCTCAGCTTTCGACTTGGCCCTGCCTCTGCGTGTAGGTCGCTGGAGGGCGTCTGCTTTTTGCTCAGACAGGACGGCGTTAAAGGAGCCGCTGACTCGGGGGCTCTGGCGCTCTCAGGCCGGGGGCAGGGAGGGGCACGGAGTGCGGAGCGGTCCTGCGGCGGCAGAAGTCGGCGTGACGTTGCCCCAGCCTGAGGCCCGCCGTGTGTTCTCCCTGAGAAATTGTCCCTGGATCCCGGGAACCTGGCAGTGGCGGGCTGCACAGGCTCCCCGGAAGAGGGGTGGGGGCAGTGACCTGTGCT
>NW_006775731.1:738327-768909 GCF_000442215.2 Lipotes vexillifer
GCCGTGGCGCACTAACCCCTTCGGGCTATGTTCAAGCCGCCAACCCCAGTCCTCTCCCTGAGCTCCGACCGAAACCGAAACCGAGCCTCAGCTCGCAGCCCCGCCCGCCCCCGGCGGGTGAGCACACGAGCCTCTCGGGCTGGTGAGCGCCGGTCGGCGCCGATCCTCTGTGCGGGAATCTCTCCGCTTTGCCCTCCGCGCCCCTGTTGCTGTGCTGTCCTCCGCGGCTCCGAAGCTCCCCGCTCCGCCTCCCGCAATCTCTGCCCGCGAAGGGGCTCCTAGTGTGTGGAGACCTTTCCTCCTTCACGGCTCCCTCCCACTGGTGCAGGTACCGTCCTTATCCTTTTGTCTCTGTTTATTCTTTTTTCTCTTGCCCTACCCAGGTACGTGGGGAGTTTCTTGCCTTTTGGGAGGTCTGAGGTCTCCTGCCAGCGTTCAGTAGGTGTTCTGTAGGAGTTGCTCCACGTGTAGATGTATTTCTGGTGTATCTGGGGGGGTGGGTCCCTCGTGCTGGGCGAAGTTGGACTGCAAGAGACACAGATGAGTTTCCCTTTGATTCTCCTTCTTGCCTCTTCCTTTTTTCCTTTGTGCTTCATCTAAGTTCACTTGCTCACAGGATACTGCACGAAGAGGCCTCACACCCGGCACTTCAGACCAGAGTTGCCAGCGCGAAACGGCTGTGCCGGCGCCTCAGTTTGTGACCGACTGCAGAAGCGCTGCGCACCACACTGCGATTCAAGATGGTGGCGGCGGCGGCAGCGAGTCGCGTGCCGCAAAGTGGTTCTTGATTGTGGCTGCACATTATAATCACCGGGGTGCTTTAGAAAAAAATTCCAACTTCAGCCTCCACCCAGGGCTGTTAAATCAGACTCTTGAGGGATAGGTATTTCTTAAAGCTCCTTTATGCATTTCTGATGTACAGTCAAGGTTGGTAGCTAGTGCTCTAAGACTAATTTTGAAGGTTATTGCTAAAAGGGTCTGAACTGTGGTTTTGGAAGCCAACTAAGGA
Source organism: Lipotes vexillifer (assembly GCF_000442215.2). Taxonomy (NCBI): domain Eukaryota; kingdom Metazoa; phylum Chordata; class Mammalia; order Artiodactyla; family Lipotidae; genus Lipotes; species Lipotes vexillifer. The sequence goes on from NW_006775731.1 coordinate 739,337, forward strand.
AAATAAAGAAACAGAGGTGGGAGATGTTATAAAAGACAAATCAGTACAATTTTGTGGCTTTTAAAAAATGAGATAGTGGAGGAAGGGGGTCAAAAGAGTTGAGATTTCAAGCTGAGGCTTGGGGCAGGGAGATGTAAGGACTTTAATAAATGGTTCCAAGGGACATAAGAAATTAAGATACACAGTTGATCAACGGAGCAAAGGTAAATGTTATCTTACACGCAAATGCTGTGGCCAAATCCAAGTTGAGAATTCTCAATTAATAACATTAAAAAATAAAGCTACACAGTTCTTTTTAAGGGTAATATTGTATGTATTTGTGTGTAATTTATTTGTTGCAATGCCAGGAAAAAAACTGAATTAACATTACTAATGGATTTGTTGGGACAGTATGTCAAGGTCATTGCTCAAGGTTGCTGGAGAAGAACCATAGGGATCCAAAGCAAATACCTTCCTGGTTAACCCAGTAGGAATGTTTCAATCCTGCGTCAGTTTGGTTTCTGCAGAGCCTTAGCTGGGTCTCGAGCCTTTATAAATGATGATTTAGCACCACCGTGAGGCTGCATCCAGTCAGTGCGTCTCGTTTTTGCCTTCTGAAATGTATATGGAAGGTGCAGTTTTTTGTTTGCAGTTTTAAGCATTAAGATGAAAATAGTTCTTTGTTATTTTCTTGGTGTGAAAAAGCTATGATGAAATTACATTTTGTTGTGTCAAGATGATGAAAGTTCCTAACTGCATTTGACAGCAAATATTTCTATGATGATGAAAATCAAAAGAGGAACAAACTCAGTGTTGTATTTTTAAATTCAACTAAAATTATTATTAGGATATTAGTGAATTCTTCTTTATCCTTAAGCCTAAAGTAATGACTCTGTATTAGCCGTAGGATGTTTTAGAAAGGTAGCAATTAAAAAAACAAACAAAACCTTGACATATATTGCCTACTTATAACATGTCAGGCAAGACGCTAAGAGTTTTATTCATTTAACACATTTAATTCTCAAGAAAAAAAATCCTTCTTTGATGAAGACACTTTTATTATATCCTCATTTTACCAAAGAGGACAGAGATATTATACATAGAGAAGTTAGTAATTTACTTAAGGGTGCAAGACTTAAAAGCAGGAACTTTGGGCTCAATTCACAGCCCCCTACTGTTTAATTATGAAAACTTGAATAAGTTCCTGAAAGTTTACTGTTTAAATCTCCTAGTCTTTAAAATGGGATATTAATTATGTTTGTTACGCCATTGCACAGATTATTGTGTGAAATTACAAAGAGCAACAGTTCATTGTCAACTCTAAAGGCTACATAAATACTAGTCTTATCATTATTGTGACTTTTCCTATGAATTCAGGGAATAGCATCAACAATAATAGAAAGAACTAGAATAAGAATCTTAATTCTGCCCCTATGTAGCATTGTGACCTTGGAAACTTAACTCCCAAGGCTCAGTTTCGAAAAATAAACGTTAGTAAAGAAATTGAATTGGCTGACCTCTTAAGATACCTCTCAGTTCTGAAATTTTATAAGAGCCTAAGAGGCATAGCTAAGAGATGCAGCCAGTTCTCTGCAAAATATTCACTGGAATACATCACTTCAACATGGAATTTCTTTCTGTTCCATGGAATTCTGGGTGAATCTCCCTTAGAAGACCGTAATGGTAAGTGAGTGTGAGGCTATGGCATTAGTGAGCCTGGAGGTATGCAACTATTCATGCTGCATTCCCAGCACTGTAATGTGAGAAGAACCAGACATCCTAGAGGAATTTGGGGCCTGGCTAGTGTTTGCTAGATGCCAAGAGACCAGGGACAATGGTGAACAGCAAACAAGTGAGTAACCCAGTAAGAATTAGATATGGATTAGCCCGAATTTATAGCAAGTAAGGTCAGCTAAATGGAGCAGATTGGAAACATTCATCTTGGCAGATTTGCCGTTGTGGTGTCCTAAAATTAACTGTCAGCACTGCTGTTTGTGCTCTGTTCTGACAATATGGGGGCAGATCATTCCAAGAGTGTGGGTTCTGTGTCCGGCTCACTCATGATGTCAGATCATGTCTGAGGCTCTTGATCTCATTCTATAAAGATGATTGGCCTGAGATTTGCATGGTGAATAAGCAACTTTACCCAGGAAAGGTGCTGCCTGTATGCTGAGGCCCAGATGCTTTCCATCTGTCAGGTAGATGAGTTTCTGTGTATTATCACCTATGTTATCTTGAGCAAGTGACTTGATCTCTCTTGCCCCAGTTTCCTCCCTTGCAAAATAGGGTTAAAAGTGTATCTCTCACATAGAGTTTTTTTTTTTTTTTTTTGGACCATTAAATGTGTTAAAATGTGTAAAGAGCTCAGAATAGTACCTGGCATGTAGTAAGCATTCAATAAATGTTAGCTCTTGTGGTTGTTATTGTTGTTATTATTACTATTATGGGAGGGGAGGGGTGAGTCCTCAGCAGCTCTTTGTATGTAGATGGCTCTGGCCTTTTGGGATCAAATGCTACCACCCTATTTTCTCCTCCTACCTCCAGGCATCTTGGTCATTATGAAGCTTCAACCTCCTACTCACCCCCAACCCACAGTGGTTAAGGCCGCCTGTCCTCCTTCCTGGGACCTGTGATAGTCGCCCTAGACTCCTGCACCCCTCTTCCCTGTGAGACTCTGGGCCTTCTGCCTTGACAGATGATTCTTATGTTGTGTTAGAGATAATTCTCCTCTAACTGGCCCAATAATTTTAGTAAATGCACTCATCTGACATCTTAGAAAGTTTATGTAGGGGAATTTATGCTATGAATGTGTGTTCAGATAAACACAAACAACCTTCTAGTTTATAATATTGTTACACAACAACTTATAAATAATATGTACTTATTTATGTATAATTTGTATTTATACATATTTATAATATGTATTTATAATTATGTACTTATAAATAGTAGTTCCCACAGCGCTCTAACCAGAGGAATCTCATTACAACGTATTATGGGAAGAAAAAGGAAGGGACTACAATAAGTTTACAATTGCCCCTGAGACCCCTGACTGCTAAAGATGGAAAAATTAAGCAAGTGTGTTGAAAAGGTAGCACTAGGTTGGGATCATTTGCTGGGAGAGGAGCATTGAAGCTGCGTCTTGAAGGATAGATACGGTGAGAGGAGTAGAAGACATTGGGAAGGTATGTGGAAGTCACCAAAGATCAGTTCCCTGTGTAACTAAAAGAGAACAGGTAAATCATCTGAACATCTCTGGCTTTGAAGGAGGCTCTATATGCACGAACCACAGATGGTAACAGTAAGAAAGGCATGAGAAATTGTCCAACTTAATTCCCTCATTTTACAGCTAGAACATGCCTCTCTCAGGAGTGCTTCCTATTAGCACATCCTATTTTCTGGTTATACCAGATTTTGCAAGCTCGTCACAAAGGGGCAGCAAGTACTTTTTTTTTTTTTTTTTTTTCCAAGATTGTCCAACTTAATTCCCTCATTTTACAGCTAGAACATGCCTCTCTCAGGAGTGCTTCCTATTAGCACATCCTATTTTCTGGTTATACCAGATTTTGCAAGCTCGTCACAAAGGGGCAGCAAGTACTTTTTTTTTTTTTTTTTTCCCAAGATCAACATGAATATGTTCCTAGTGCCCCTCAGCTGTTGGCTTTTTATTTTTGTTGCCCTGATGGACTTTGAAGCAGATTTCCCTTCTCTGAATTTGTTGTATGTTTCACAGTTTAATTTAGGGACACAGCCGGTGTCGAGAACCACTGAGACAGACCCAGAATGAGGGACTGGGGTGAATAAAATTGAGTGCATTGCGCTGTGGGGCCTTGATCTGTAGAATACACAGCGGATATGCCCCTACACACTGTTCCTAGGTTCTCTCCATGCCCATGGTCTCCAGTACCACCTGTATGTTGCTTTCTCCAACCTAGATCTTGCTCCACACCTCAGAAGCCAAACTCATGCTATCTAATACCATGTTTATCATATACCTGCAAATTACTTCTTCCTTCTGAATATCTTATTGCTTCTTTCAGAGAATAGTACCTCCAACGAAAATTGAAAGCTGGCAGTCATCTCAGATTGTAACAAATTTCTCAAATTTTTGAATCCATCACATTCAACTGGTCCTGTCCATTTTAACTTCTGTCTCTCTGCGCAGTCTTGCATGTTCCCTCCATGTCCACTGCTGCTACTCAGTCTAGCCCTCATCGACTTTTTCATGGAGTAGTGTAGCAGCCTTTTTACTGGCTTTTCTGATCTCAGCCTAACACCTGGCAATCCACTCTCCACACTGCAGTCAGAGCAAGTCTTCTGAGATGCTAATCAGATTCTCCCTCTCTTCTGCTTCAGACCTGCAGTGACCACCCCCATCCTTCTTAGGATAAAGTCCTAATTCTGGAGCGAGGTGTATGTGCCTGGCTCTTGGCCAGACTCTCCAACCTCATTTCTCAGTTTCCCCTATTTTGCCTCCAGAGCGTTAGCCGTCAGCTACTTAGATTTCTCAGAATGAACTGTTCTCTACTGGATTTTATCTGCCAAGAATGTTCTCTGTTCCTCTCAGTGCCCTCTATTCTTTGTCAGCTGGTCCAATGCCACCGAATCTAGATACTATACCCAATTAGGTAAACCAACAGTACTCTGGAATTTTACATTATTCTTTAAAAAACTCTAATTCTGTCCTTTTTTTTGAACTCTAGAAATTTTGTTCAAAAGATGTCCACGAAAACTTTAAAGTGAACAATTAGAGTTCTATACTTAAGGACCCAGCACCTGAGTTCTTTTGGCTCAGCTACCAACTGGCTGCCTGTTACCAATCAAGTAGTTAACCTTTCTGAGTCTCGGTTTCCTCACCTGTAAAATGGGGGCATTGAACTAGATGGGATGTAAGGGCCTTTTGAAGATCAGGTCTGTGCTTCTAATCTGCATGGGAATGCTTCTCCTTTTCAAGCAGATGTATTTAGTAAATGCTGTTTTCTATCTTCTTGGCTCCAATGATAGTGCAGTGGCTGAGTTGTTACCCTTTACTGACTCACTGCCCTGAACTTCGCTGGTAGGAAGTTGGTTATTTTCTTGCTCATTCAATGTGATAAACTCTCCGCATTGAGTTCCATTTTTTTCTAGAAGTATAACTTTGTTATTACTGAAGAACTGTATGTCCCCTAGAGAAAATTTAGAATATTTAGATAAATAAGACTCAACAATTACAAGTAATCTTTTTAATAATTTTAGTATCTACAAACACTTCCATCTTGCTACATGCATTCTTGTTCCAGTTATTAGATTTACAAGGAGGTTTTACTAATCAGGAAGGTATTTATATCTAAACACAAGATTATAACAACATTTCAGCTCTGTACTTCAGTGTCAAGGAGACAGCCCTTTTCATTAAAACTGTGTGGACATGTGAGGAAATGTTGTTTGTTGAAAGTGATTGATTAGCTCCAACAGTCAATTGTTGGGGGGGACTTTGAGCTATAGAAAAAAGAGAGAAGGAATGAAGAGGAGAGGAGACGAAGGGAGGGGAGTGAAAGAAAGGAGAGAGGAGCGAAGAACAAGGGAGTGAAGGGACTGGGGGAGAGGAAAGAGAAGGAAAAGGCAAAAGAGAACGGTAGTCAAGAAAGAAAGGAGAAAAGGAAGCTGGGAAAGAGCGCAGGGTAGGGAGAATTTTACCTAAAACACAGGCGGCCGTGATGGGAACGCTGAAGTCGTGTGGCACAGGCTGGGCTTCTCACAGGGGCTTGGGAAGTAAGAATGGACAACAGTGGCTGTTTCTGTGCTTTGTTTTTGTCCGTGAACCTCAGGGTGAGTCTGCTTAGAAGGACGGTGTGGTGTAGCAGTTCAGGGCTTGAGCCCTGGAGCAAAACTACTTAAGAGCTATTTAATGGCTTTATGACCTTGAATAAATGGTATAACTCTTCTATGCTTCAGCCTCTTCCTCTGTACAGTAGAGAAATTTGTGAAGATTAAAGGACTACATAAATTATCAGAAGAATAGTTGGTAGATAGTCAGCACCCAGATGTTTAGTACTGTTATATAATACTGAATAGAAAATACCTATAAGTGAACTATTAAATGATCATAATCCTAAACTCTAAAGTGTGAGCATCTTAGGTCCTTGTTTGGGATTTAGAGGCAGATAAAGATGATCTGATATGCTCATCCAGTGCCTCTGGAGGATTGGGGGTGCTTGAAACAAAGTCTTACACAGAGCCAGTGAGCAAAGCTATGTGGGAGACTCCCCAGCTTCACTGCTGACAACCGTGAAGTATTTGAGCTTGTCTGTGCTTCAGTTTTCTCCTCTGTAAAACGGAGAGTGTGGGAATCTTACAGCATAGAGTAGTTGTAAGTATAAAATAAGTGCCTGGCATATCATTGGTGCTCAGTTAATATTACTATTACTTCCAGTTTATTCCCAATTCTTTTATTCATTCCTATTTTTATTAGACTTTGATGATATGCATTCCAAACTTGTTTTCCCCTTAAAATTGTCGATTATTTCTTCTTAGAAATCAATAGGGAGCAACTGAAGTCAAAGCCTCTGGATTTGCTGGAGGAAACCCTTTCCCATTATGAGAGTCAGGGATCTTTCTGGGCTCTTCTTTTCCCAGTTGAAACCACTGTCATTAGTGTTTGACGAAATTGGAGATTCAGCCCAATTTATCCCTTCCACATGATACGGAGTTCAGAAAAGAACTTCCTACCTGGTCAGTTTTAGATAATACCATTCGATGCCCTTTTTATTCTCTCTTTCCAACTGACAGCCTTTATTCTGGGATAATTTTATCAGAAATATTTTAAAATTCTAAAGACATTCCATTCAACCTTTAGAAGAGAAGCTAAATATTTCATAAAACATTTCAGTATTTGAGTTTTCTTGTGGCAACAGAGGTAAAACTGCCTTAAACCATTTCATTTTCTCTTCAGTCTTTCTTCTAAGAGTACACACCATACCCTCCCTTCTGTCAATTACTTGTACTGCGTTGCATTTTATAGGTAAGGATGTGGGTAAATGTGTGAGTTGGTTGAGTCCAAAGTACCACTTTTAACTCGCTTTGATTTTATCTTGAGCCTCTGTGTCTTGGTGGCACATTAAGTACATTGATATGTGGTTAGGAAAGGTAAATTACATTTGAGTGCTATTGTGTAAAAAGCTTAATTAGTCATTTCATATAGGAATTAGGTGTATAAGAATTAAGCAAAAATGGAAGATTAAATATATATGTTGGTAGATGTACATATAAAATCTCAATGCATAAGTTTGCTTCTAAGGGGAGTTCTAATTTTACCAGCTGTCAGAGCCTAAATTAAGCTTCCTTGTGGGTAGGGTAAGAGGATTGTGATTACTCATTGGTAACCATTACTAATGTAAAGACTGGCTCCAAAGCATGTGTCCTGTTTTGAAAAATTAAGCCAGATTATTCTTAAACTTGTAGTTGTTTAATAGAGAAATGTGATCCCCTTCGGACTTGCTGGTGGAATAAGGAGGTAGGGAAATCTTTGCTAACCTGCAGGTTCAGATGCTGCCCCTGCCACATCGCCTCATGTGATGATCTGAGACAGAAGTCATGACTCCCTCCTCTGCACCCCCAGAGTGGTTGGTGCCACCTCTCATATTGTGGCTGTGAGAAGACTTTTCTTTCCATCTTTCCTGGACACCTAGTAGAGTGCTGTATGCTTAGTGAATAACCAAAAGTTTTGAGTTTATGACATAAAAGATCAAATTGGAACCTGTTAATTAGGAATGGTTTTTAAAAATCATTTATCAAGCCAGGCTTTAAAATATAATTTCTCTTGAAATCCTCACATAAACCCCAAATGGATATCCCTGTCCCTGTCTTATAGATGAAGAAACTGAAGTTCAGAGACATCAAGTAGCTCATTTAGTTTATACTGTTAGTAAGAGGTGGATGGAGCCTGGAATCAAATTCAGCTTCGTCTGGTTGTAGCAGCTATTCTCTTTATCATTATCCACACTGGTTGATGATAAGCATGCTTTTTTCTCTTTTACTATACCCTCTCCTGCTGCCACAATTAATCCTCATTTAAGTGTCTTTCAAGTTCTAATTTCTGCCAGGGACTTAGACAAATTGTTAGATCAGCTGGCCCAACTAGATCATTTGAGTCTCATAAAGACCCTGTGAGGTGGGCACTACTGTCACCCCATTTTACAGATGAGAAGACTGAGGCCCTGAGAAGTAAGGAGACATACCCAATGCCATGTGCCCAATACCTGGCACATAGTGAATGTTGTATGAGGATTACTTATTGTTTCAGCTAGCATTATTCAGATGAGGTCATTCACTGAATCCTTTAATCTTGGAATACTAAGAAAGGGGTAAATACTTTTTTTGAATGGTTTAAAAAATTCAACAGCAGAGGCTGCCCTTTTTTATTTTCAAAAATACAGTGAAAATAGTTCACTTCCTGATGGTTTTCAGCAGGTCCCTCTCTGAAGGCAGCTGACTTGATCTGGACTAGGTCAGATTGCACACTTGATTTCTCTGTCCACTGAGAAATGTACATCCTTCTGGGGGTGAACACACACATGTTCACACACACATCTAAACAACAAACACTGAGAGGACATTAGCAGTTGAGCCCATTGGCTAAACTATCTCCTGAGAACCAGGGGCCATCTCCTCTGTGATTAAACTGAGTCAGACTCATCTGTAGTTAAGACACTGTTAGAATGGGCTCGCTTAAGCATGTAACTGCCTTAAAGTTTTGGTTTAAATTTTCTATAAATTAGAAATGAAATTTACAGTGATTTTTGCTTGCTTTAAAAAAAAAGTTTTTTGTTGTGTCTAACCTCATCACCCATCCCCTTTCAGAAAAATTAACAGAAAACAGTGAATGTGAAGGGGGAAGGACTTAGAACGTAGAGAGTTTTATCTCAGCAGTAAGAATGTGGGAGTGGCAAGAAATGTTTCTTCACTCTCATCTGGGTCAGATAATTGTCTCTAGGAGCACTGTTTCTAGAGGGCACCATGGTACCCTGAGAGGACTAGACTTCGGAATAAGATATGGGTTCAGATCCCAACCCTGCCAGTGGGCTAGTCACCTTCTTTGACCCTCAGTTTTCTCATCTGTAAAATGACCATAATCAGCACCACTTCACAGAATTGTGTTGACAAGTTTCTACTTCCTGTTGTATACTTCCCCTTTTAGAGAAATAGTTTTCAATTTCAATTTGTTCTAAAAATCATGTAATTTTATAAAAAATTACCCCTGGGCTTTTAACTCCATAAGGCGGGGACCATGTCTTGTTTCCTACTATGTCACTGTTTCCTGGTCCCATGTCTGATACAAGGAAGGCCCTCCTTCTTGTCCCAGCTGCACATAACAGCTTTGTCAAAGGGCAACAGTAATCACCCACACAGTTTCTAGTTAACCAGACTAGGTTTGTCCTAGAAGATAAATAGTTAGGAAAATAAAAGAAATAATGAGTATTCTTCTTTAAATTGAAGCATAGTTGATTGACAACATTGTGTTAGTTTCAGGTGTACAACAAAGTGATTCAGATACATATATATATTTTTTCAGATTATTTTCCATTATAGGATATTACAGGATATTGAATATAGTTCCCTGTGCTATACAGTAAATCCTTATTGTTTATTTTATATATGGTAGTGTGCATCTGTTAATCCTGTACTCCTAAGTTATCCCTCCCCCACAATTTATGCCTCCCCCCTTTCCCCCTTTGGTAACTATAAGTTTGTTCCCTGTGTCTGTGAATTTGTTTCTGTTTTGTACATAGATTCATTTGTGCTATTTTTTAGATTCCATATATGTGATATCATATTTGTCCTTGTCTGGTTTACTTCACTTACTATGATTATCTCTAGGTCCATCCATGTTGCTGCAAATGGCAATATTTCATTCTTTTTCGTGGCTGAGTAATATTCCATTGTGTGTGTGTGTGTGTGTGTGTGTGTGTGTGTGTATGTATATGTATACCACTTCCTTATCCATTCATCTGTCATTGGACACTTAGGTTGCTTCCATGTCTTTGTAAATAATGCTGCTATGAACATTGGGGTGCATACATCTTTTCGAATTAGTTATCTTTTTTTTTTTTTTTTTTTTTGGATATATGCCCAGGAGTGGGATTGCTGGATCATATTGGTATTTTTTAGCTCTTTTTTTAGTTTTTAAAGGAACCTCCCTACTGTTTTCCATAATGGCTGCACCAGTTTACATTCCCACCGATAGCGCAGGAGGGTTCAGTAATGGGTACTTAACCTGTTATGAGAGTGTAGCTGTTTGCAAGACTAACTTTATATTTTCCTTGCAAATATAATCTTCAAATGTATGTTAACCAGCTGAGGGCTCTAGCAAATTATTTTTCACAAACCTGAAAGTGTACCTTTACATACACTTGCACTGTGCTTCTTAGTCTTTAAAGAGATCGATGCTTTAGAAAGTTTAAGAGTAAGATTCTTTAAAAGCACCTCATTAAGGAACTTTCAAAATGCAAATGATTTGATTCCTCCAGCAAATGATTTGGAAGTGGGAAGTGTGCTGTCAATTGATGGTAGTAACAGGCTAACGGCTGTTCCATTTTCTCCCAAGTTGGATGACCAAGGTTTCTTCCAGGGGTTGAATCCTGGCTTGGCTCCAATCATCAGGCTCTCAGAACATGTATCAAATATGAGTATGGCAAGGGGCCCACCGAGGAGGAAACAATTAAGGGGGTAGCCCAAGAGGACTGGGACCTGTGGACTGGTCACCCTCAGTGTGCCCCTGGAGAGCTCTGCAGGGAGTCAGAGAAAGGTAATGGAAGAGGGGCAAAAAGGGACAAGAAGGACACCAGTGGTAGAAAGTGATAGGAGAGAGACTGAACAGATGAGATATAGGAGTCTGAATGACGAAGGCTAAAATGTGGCCTTTCAAAGGTTTGTAATTCAGCCTGTAGCAGTGAGTCGAACGTGTGTAAAATGTGCTTTTTATGTAGTGCGGCACTGGATTGTGCCGTGAAGAAAATGTGATTTTTATAGTTGTCTTTGACTCTCCAGGTAAGTACATGCGAACTTAGAATATTAGAGAAACAAACAGACAGGTCAAATACTAAAAATAGAAACAAATTTGGGTATAGACAGAATTCTGATATGGACAGAGTACATTTCACAGGAAAATCCGGGAGCGTGTCCCAACTCTTTATTGCTTGTAAAACTTTTCCTAATGATTAAAATTACCTGAATTCAGCAGGCCAGTGCTTAGACATGCTTTATGTTCAGCTGAAATTCTTACTTCAGTGATATTTATCATTTTATTCCCAGTTAATGTCCAGCAGTGTGCTTTACACAGAGTAGGTGCTTAATAAATATTTGTTAAAAGAATGAATGAGTGACCAATATATCTCTTGTACTAGGATTTGATTTATATTACAAAATAAGTAAAATTTTGTATTTTTTTCTCATTTTCCTATGTTGTTACTTATGTCAGCCTCATTTTCCTTCATTCACACCACAAAGCCTTTAGCAGAGCTTCTGAAAATGAGCATCAAATATTCATTGTCCGCATCCAAATGTGAATTCTCCTGCACATTGCATAGTTCGGTATATAGAGTGGAGACTACTTGGTTTCTCTAAGAATAACCGTCTCATGATATGGGGATAGTAGTCAGTACACTGTCCACTACACAGAACACTGGTGACAGTACACACAGAAAGGGGCTGGGAGAGGTGGAGAAATAGCAGGTGACAAAGGTATCAAGAATCGGATGGACTACTGTTTCATTTGCTTTCATGATTTCTGTTTATATTTTTGTGGCTACACATGTAAGCAGGAGGGGAGGTGGAAAGCTAAGATTCCCCTGATAGGGAGGAGTGTTTAGCTTTTTATTACAAGTTAACTCACAAGTTGAGCATTAAAATATTAATCAAAATTAATCAAAAGGTAAATCTGAAAAATGGGTTAAGTTCAATAGGGAAATAGCTCTCAAGCCATCTCTATGAGTTCAAATGTAGAAGCCTGTCCTTTCCCCTTTCGACCTGCAGGTGGTGCTGTTTACCCAGCCATGGCAAGCAGGTTCCCAGCCCCCGTTTCCTTCCCCTAAGGTTCACAGCTGGGCTTTCATTTTTTCAAAATATTTTCAGTTTCCACAGATGTGTTCTTTTAAATGGTCAATAAATTTTTATAACCACTATTTGAAAACTTGCAAGATTGTTGTGAATTGTGCTTCTTAACCAAGAATATTTTTTTATGTCCAGGACACCCCCAGAGTTAGGCGTTTACATTTGTTCATTGGTCCTCTACCTTTCCTTGCTTCTTAGAACCCAGATTCAGTCACAGACATTTGGGCTGTTAGTAGAACTCATCACTCATCCAAGTCCCTTTAAACACTTTTGTAATTTAAAAATAGATTTCTCGTTCAGTTAAGGCACCTCAACTCCATGGGATTCTGAGTAAAGAACACCATCTTTATAGGAGTACTTTTATCCCCCAAAGCCAATGAGTGTTCCTAGCAGACCTGACCTGATTTTTTGGTGAGGGGGCGCTTGCCAGACACCCAGAAATGTCTTGATGATTTGAAGTCACCTTTCCAATGACACCCTGCAGTCCAATCCAAATTCCTCAAAAAAAAGTGTTCCTAGGAAAAAACTAAGAGGGAGTCATGGGCAGTTTCTTTCCATTTTAATAGATTTCAGTGGCAAGAATGGTGGGAATTTTGTTGTACGACGTGGAAATAGGATGGGAGTGCAATGGTATCAATTTTACCATCGACAAGGTTTGGAATTTTTAAGATTGGCTTTAAAAAATAACCAGTTAACATGCTTTTCTTGTCCTTTTTTCCTCTTTTTTGTCACAAGGGGTTTGTAAACAAGCTGGATGAATTTATTCAATGGTTAAACGAAGCCATGGAAACCACTGAGAATTGGACACCTCCCAAAGCAGAGACGGATGGCCTTAAACTGTACCTGGAGACGCACTTGGTAGGCAAGATTGTGCTGCTCTTGCTGTTAGTTAGGGAAGGATTTTAATGTGCTACTTGTTTGTTTATGGGGAATATCAGTTTTACTTATCAGAAGTCATTATATGCTAATAAACCAAGTTTTAATGGGGTAAACTGCAGAAGCTGAAAATTTACAGGCATTTCAAGTAATACTATGAAATCTAAATCCTCCATATTTCAAGCTATTTTTTCAAAACTTTTTCCAGAAAGGTAAGTAATTATTTAAAAATATACCTTAGAAAATTTGACTAGACCTTTGCTCTCTAAAGTGACAATTGAAGGTTTTCCTCTTCTTAAAAAGAAAAAATGAAAGAGGTAATTTTGATGACCATTCTAAGTTTTCTAGAATTCTTGTAAAATTAATGAACCTCTCATTATCAAGAGAGTCTACTTTATCTGTTCTACATTGGGTTATTTTAATAAAATATTTAAAACGATGATCTCCATCATTTTTGCTGCTATGTGGGTTTTTCAGCATATAATTAATACAACTGTCATTACACTGGTCCCTGTGCACAGGGAAATCCATGGAGAGGAAGTAGAAAACACTTGGTTGAATATGCTTCTGAATATGTTAGAAGCAAGAATTATAGACTGGGGGACATTTGATGAACCTCATGAGGTTTTTACTGAATGCTTCAAATGGCCGATATCAATTATGAAGGGGTGGAAACCAAGTAGTGGAGTGTGATAAAGCATGAAGAAAAAGCACGTTGTCATAGGAAATGAAAATTCAAGCTTTAAGGATCTCATCTTTATTCCTTTCACTGATAGCATAAAATCGACAAAGGCAATGAACACGAATCCTTGGGTACCCAACTGTGGGGCTGATTTTCTGCCCCTCTTACATACTCAGAATTTGGATTGAGTAAACAGTGTGTGGGAGTCCTGCATGTATGTTAGTTCACAGGGTTCCAGAACGGTTCCCTGTGATATTAAATGAGAGAAGGAGAGAGAGGGAGAAGAGAGAGAGGATGTTTTAGTTTTTTGCTGTTTGTGTTTTGCAGTGTATTTTATATCATTGCAAGAAAAACAGCCTCAAAATCCTGTTGCTGCATGCAGATAGTCTTGTGAAAGATAAAAAAAAAAAATCACAAAACTGGTAGAGGATGCTTCTGTTTTTAGAGACCTGGGTTGATGGTGTGTAAAAATGCCAGTGACCCTAACCACCTCTCTTGTACATGGGTTTTTAAATACTGCCCTTAATATCCAATTCCCTGTTGAGTAGAGCCTTGATTTTTTTTTTTTTTTTTTTTTTTGTAAAGAGGGCATTTCATAATAGCAAGATAAAGATATTCAGTGCTTTATAAAGTAAATTGTATTAATTAGAATGTCAACTTTTCACTGGCATTGTTCTGACAGAAATTCTAATCTGTGTTTAAACAGGAGTATATGAACTTTATTTCACATTAAGTGTGCTGTCTTAATTTCTCTTGATTTAATATTTTATGGAAAACACACATTTTGTTTTTGAGGTCCCAGAGGGCATGGGGACACAAAGGGCACTTTAACGCTAGACTATTTATTGAAATGAAAGCCAGGCTAGGAGAATATGAACCAAGGTCTCTCCTCTCTTTAGGAGTTGAGTGACACAACCTCTTTGTAACCAACGTGCACTCCTGGTCTCAAATCCGTACTACACAATTCTTTACTTAGCATCCCTGTGTTGGCCTCTGTCTCATTCTAGCCCAACACTATCCATTAGAACTTTCTGTGATGATGGAATATTCTATATTGCACATCCAATGTGCAATAACTAACCACACCTATCTACTGAGCACTTGAAATGTGGCTACAGCAACTGAGGAAATGAATTTCTAACTCTCATTAACTTACGTTTGCATTTAAATTGCCACATGTGGCTTGTGATGACTGTATTCTAGTCCTGTAAATTGTGGAACTCTTTACAGACGTAATGAATGGCAAGTATCCAGTACCTGCCTCATAATGGCATTCTCGTCCAAAATGTGAAAATCATTATCCCCTTTGCTGTGGATCTCTACCTCAGATCCACAACAAACAGCCCTTCTTAAAATGTTTATCTCTTAAAGAATAACCTTGTTCCTGCCTAATGGTCAACATTTTCTTGAATGAATTTTCTCCAGCATCATGTCTGTATTAGTTGGGCTAGAGATAACATGGGAACATCTTTACCTCTGCTTTGTGAATAGTGAGGGACTGTAATCTCCAGATTTGTTCACTGTTGTTAACTCACAATCTCAGGGGCTGAAATTATGAACAATACTGTTTAACAGTTACTGAAGACCTACTGAGTGTGGATTGCCATTGAATGATACTTAAAGACAGTTATTGAGTCACTGTTTTACTGCATGCTGTGTCTGCTAGTCTAGATACAGCCTGTTGTTTAAACATCTTTCAAACAAACTCTGAGTTACTGTCTATCTGAGCACAATGTCTATCTACATATCTCCTGAGCAATATTGTCATTTATAGTTTTTATTGTATTTCCTTACTGTGGTGCTGAGTTAATATTAAGTTATTCTTCTCAAAAGAAGGCAAAAAATATCTACCTTTCCATAAAGAAAGTATACAAGTAAGTCTAGAGATTTATATTTCTTAGTTCACACTGTATAAGTCATTACTGCTCCTTAATGAGTGGGCAAGAGGTATTTATTTGCAAGATTATCTAGTATGTAGACTTAGCTACATGAGTTTCATTAAACATTTCTATAGAGTCTATAATTTAAACATTAAACCAACAGATGTACAAGCCTCTGAGTCTGGTGTCTCCCCTGAGTTAATAATGTGTTAGAATAGTTGGCACCCTGCAATATTTATTATAAACAAAAGCAAATAAACAATAACAAAAGTTGTACATTTATATTTTGATACTTAATTCAGTTCTTTTCCATAACAGTAACCAAGGGTTTTCACTAACACAAATCAATTAAACCTTCACAATACCTTTATGAGAGATATGAAGGAGCTTTATTCTAACTGTAAGAAATACTGTGAAATTGCGATGATACATCAATGATTTTCCATGATAATTAATCATCTGCTTGCAACCTGGCTGCTCCTTCAAAAATACAATTCCTATCTTTTTAGAAAATGACATTTGCGGGAAAATGTTTGAATTTTGCAAGTATTGAGCATATTGAACATTGCTCTTTGAAAAGCACTTTTAAAATAGCATTGTATACATATGTTCTTGAATGGATTCCCTTCTTCACCTCTGTCCACTTTTTTAACAGCTTCATTGAGGTATGATTGGCATGCTAAATTGTATATACCTCATGTAAACAATTTTTCAAGTTTTGACAAATTGACAAATGTATGCACCCATGAAACCGTCACCACAGTCAAGGTGGTAAACATATCCATCACCTCCAAAAGCCTCTTCATGACCCTTTGTAATTGCTCCCTCCCTTCCCTCTCAGCCTTTCCTTCCTAAGTAATCAAGGGTCTACTTTCTGCCACTGTTAGATTGTACTTTCTAGAATTTTGCATAAATGGAATCAAACAACATGTTCTCTTTCTCTCTCTTTTTTTGGTCTGATTTCTTTCACCCAGCATACTTATTTTGATGTTGTACGTTCCAATTGCTCATTCATCTTTATTGCTGAATAGTATTCCATTGCATAGTTATAACACAATTTGTTTACCCATTCAACTGATGGTGGACACTAAGGTTGTTTCCCTCACCACCGTTTTTATTGGCTAAAGAAGCAAAAGTCACCAAAAATTACATGTAAGTAGAAGCATCATAAATAGTTCTTCGCGGACTATTTAGATTTTTTTCCTTTGAAAGAATTTATATTATCTTCAGAGTTAGACTGCTGAAGAGTAAAGCAGCAGAGCATGACAGCAACTTCTCCCTCAAGAGATTACGTTTCATGTCCGTTTGCTTCCGAAAAGATAACTGTCATCTCCCAAATAGTTTTTAT
Organism: Lipotes vexillifer; assembly: GCF_000442215.2. Taxonomy (NCBI): domain Eukaryota; kingdom Metazoa; phylum Chordata; class Mammalia; order Artiodactyla; family Lipotidae; genus Lipotes; species Lipotes vexillifer. The sequence goes on from NW_006775731.1 coordinate 756,189, forward strand.
CCGTGCCTAATTCACAAAATGGTACCACATCATATGCAATCAATTGCAGGAAAACAAAGCAGAAGTTTTTTTTTTTTAATCTGTAGCCAATCAGAGTATCTAGTAGGAGAAAGCAAAGTCAAACTGACACCAGACATCTGTGTGATAATTAGGAAAAAGAGCCAAGCATAAAGGCCTGGCTTAAACTTGGGAGATACATTTGCATAGGTAGCACCATGTCATGTTGGGCAAACATTAACCAACCACACAGAAATAGCCTTGGAAAAGCAACATTCTTAATTCAATTTGATAAATGAGAAAACATGGGGGAAATGGTGATGATGAGTTCATATATGTTAAGCACCTGCGAGTGCCAGGCAGTTGTTTATGTGTTAGGAATACATGATGAATGAGCTTTGCTTCTTCTAGGGATTTGCAATCTAAGGGAGATGACCATAGATTAAATGTAGTCATCTGTGGACCCATAAATGATGAACGTAATATAATTTTGAGCAGTAAACTTCCTGTAGGATAAGCAAAGTACTGTTTGGAGCACAGAGCAAAGTTTTATTGGTTCTTCCTCAGAGTAGGGAAGGCTCAGAGAGGTAATTTGATATAGACCTCACAGGCCATATATGATTTGTTGGATAAAGAGGGGAGGAGAGGAGATGGGAGGAAATCTTATGGGCACGTCAGGGAGGTGGGGTGAGCCATCTGGTGTGGCTAAGGCTAAGTTGTGTCCTGCAGGTTAGGGCTGGGTGATAAGAGATTGAATGTCCTTTCAATGGATTGAACTTTTCTCTGGGGGCAATGGGGACTCATTGAAGGTTTGATTTTATTTTAAAACAGGAGAGTGACGAGAATCAACTGTAAATTCCATGGGGGAGGGGTCAGCTTGCCATAGATTAACTGGATAAGTCCATGGCTTAAATGAGAGAATAACAATGGGCATAATGGAAAATGGATTTGAGTATAACAATCTGCACTTGAAGGGTCTGAAATTTTTTCCTCATTCCTAATGTGTCATTACTCTAAGTACTTATAAAAACAGACTGAATTAAACTAATAATACGACTGGCTAACAAAAGCTCAGTACAGATGTTTCCCTGCCATCTATATTTAGGTATTTATATCATTTTTTTTTAAAATAGCTTTCATTTGTATCATAAGGAAAACAATATACTTCTCACAACGTTTTTAGTCATACCAGAAAATTTCCCAAAATACATTCAGCTGTGTTTCTTTTGCTTGCCCTTCTGTGTCTACCTGTGCTCCATTTCTCATTGCTTGAAGTGAAGAGATGACAGGCTCTCTGTTTTCCCACTTTCCGGTGCCCACCTCTCCCTGCTTACCCTCCTCTGCTGAGAGGACAGGCAGCTCTGGCCCAAGAAAGCTGAGCTTCACAACACGAGCAGCTACCACATGCCTGTACTCTTCAGTTAACAACAGACACTCGATCACGCTTCAAAAGCCTGAGCTGTCTCAATTTGGCTGCCACCTCCCCTCAGCCTTGCTGAGTATGGCTGGTGGCCTCATAGGAGCTTTAAAGTTCCATTTGCTTGTCACCCTTGATTCCTGTCAGTTTAAGGTGAGTAGCTGAGAGTTTAGCAGGGAGAAGCATTACTTCTGTTTGAGGTATTTGAGATACTCTACTCCCAGCCTTGAGTTACTTACTTTGGTAGCTTGTGGATGGAAGGATCTGCTGGAAATTTATAGTACTTAGGCATTTTGAGGTTGATGCCTGGGGAGAGGAGACTCATCTTGGACATGTGAAAGTCCTGTACCACATTCTTTTGCTCATATAACTTATTCTGTGCATCTAGGAGACAAATAGTGTTGTCTTCCCTTTCCAGTTAAAAAGGATCCCTGAACTGTTCCAAGCACCTGGGAACATACTTTTTGCCTGACTCAATTTCGGGACTCTTGTTCCCATCATTTTAAAAATTGCTGCCGGAGATTGGTTTAAGGTGGCGGAGTAGAAGGATGTGCGCTAACTCCCTCTTGCGAGAGCACTGGAATCACAACTAACAGCTGAACAGTCATCAACAGGAAGACACTGGAACTCACCAAAACAGATACCCCACATCCAAAGACAAAGGAGAAGCTGCAATGAGATGGTAGGAGGGGCACAATCACAATAAAATAAAATCCCGTAACTGCTGGGTGGGTGACTCACAAACTGGAGAACACTAATACCACAGAAGTCCACCCGCTGGAGTGAAGGTTCTGAGCCCCACATCAGGCTTCCCAACCTGGGGGTCTGGCAACAGGAGGAAGAATTCCTAGAGAATCACACTTTGAAGGATAGCGGGATTTGATTGCAGGACTTCTACAGGACTTGTTGAAACAGAGACTCCACTCTTGGAGGGCACACACAAAGTACTGTGTGCATTGGGACCCAGGGGAAGGAGCAGTGACCCCAGAGGAGACTGAACCAGCCCTACCTGTAGGGTCTCCTGCAGAGGCGGGGGGTAGCTGTGGCTCACTGTGAGGACAAGGATACTGGCAACGGAAGTTCTGGGAAGTACTACTTGGCATGAGCCCTCCCAGAGTCTGCCATTAGCCCCACCAAAGAGCTGGGTAGCCTCCAGCGTTGGGTCACCTCAGGCCAAACAACTAACGTGGAGGGAACCCAGCCCCACCCATCAGCAGAGAAGCAGATTAAAGTTTTACTGAGCTCTGCCCCCCAGAGCAACACCCAGCTCTACCCACCACCAGTCCCTTCCATCAGGAAACTTGCACAAGCCTCTTAGATAGCCTCATCCACCAGAGGGCAGACAGCAGAAGCAAGAAGAACTACAATCCTGCAGCCTGTGGGGGAAAAAACCACATTCACAGAGAGATAGACAAGATGAAAAGGCAGAGGACTATGTACCAGATGAAGGAACAAGATAAAACCCCAGAAAAACAACTAAATGAAGTGGAGATAGGAAACCTTCCAGAAAAAGAATTCAGAATAATGATAGTGAAAATGATCCAGGACCTTGGAAAAAGAATGGAGGCAAAGATCGAGAAGATGCAAGTAATGTTTAACACAGACCTAGAAGAATTAAAAAAGAAACACTAGAAGAATTAAAGAACAAACAAACAGAGATGAACAGTACAGTAACTGAAATGAAAAATACAGTAGAAGGAATTAATAGCAGAATAACTGAGGCAGAAGAACGGATAAGTGACCTGGAAGACAGAATGGTAGAATTCACTGCCACAGAACAGAATGAAGAAAAAAGAATGAAAAGAAATGAAGACAGCCTAAGAGACTTCTGGGGCAACAATAAATGCAACAACATTCGCATGATAGGGGTCCCAGAAGGAGAAGAGAGAGAGAAAGGACCCGAGAAAATATTTGAAGAGATTATTGCTGAAAACTTCCCAAACAAGGGAAGGGAAATAGGCACCCAAGTCCAGGAAGCACAGAGAGTCCCAGGCAGGATAAATCCAAGGAGAAATATGCCGAGACACATAGTAATCAAATTGACAAAAATTAAAGACAAAGAAAAATTAATGAAAGCAACAAGGGTAAAATGACAAATAACATACAAGGGAACTCCCATAAGGTTAACAGCTGATTTCTCAGCAGAAACTCTACAAGCCAGAAGGGAGAGGCATGATATATTTGAAGTGAAGAAAGGGAAGAAGCTACAACCAAGATTACTCTACCCGGCAAGGATCTCATTCAGATTCGACGGAGAAATCAAAAGCTTTACAGACAAGCAAAAGCTAAGAGATTTCAGCAACACCAAACCAACTCTACAACAAATGCTAAAGGAACTTCTCTAAGTGGGAAACACAAAAAAAGAAAAGGACCTACAAAAACAAACCCAAAACAAGTAAGAAAATGGTAATAGGAACATACATATCGATAATTACCTTAAACATGAATGGATTAAAGGCCCCAACCAAAAGACACAGGCTCGCTAAATGGATACAAACACAAGACCCATATATAGGCTGTCTACAAGGGACCCACTTCAGACCTAGGCACACATACAGACTGAAGGTGAGGGGATGGAAAAAGTTATTCCATGCAAATGGAAATCAAGGGAAAGCTGGAGTAGCAATACTCATATCAGATAAAATAGACTTTAAAATAAAGAATGTTACAAGAGACAAGGAAGGACACTACATAATGAACAAGGGATCAATCTAAGAAGAAGATATAACAATTATATATGCACCCAACATAGGAACACCTCAATACATAAGGCAACTGCTAACAGCTATAAAAGAGGAAATTGACAGTAACACAATAACAGTGGAGGACTCTTAACACCTCACTTACACCAATGGACAGATCATCCAGATAGAAAATTAATAAGGAAGCACAAGCTTTAAATGACACATTAAACAAGATGGACTTTATTCATATTTATAGGACATTCCATCTAAAAACAGAAGATTAATCTTTCTTCTCAAGTGCAAACAGAACATTCTCCAGGATAGATCACATCTTAGGTCACAAATCAAGCCCTAGTAAATTTAAGAAAATTGAAATCATATCAAGCATCTTTTCTGACCACAACGCTATGAGATTAGAAATCAATTACAGGGAAAAAAAACACAAACACATAGAGGCTAAACAATATGTTAACTACATAACCAAGAGATTGCTGAAGAAATCAAAGAGGAAATTAAAAAATGTCTAGAGACAAGTGACAATGAAAACATGACGATCCAAAACCTATGGGATGCAGCAAAAGCAGTTCTAAGAGGGAAGTTTATAGCAATACAAGCCTACCTCAAGAAACAAGAAAAATCTCAAATAAACATTCTAACCTTACACCTAAGGGAACTAGAGAAAGAAGAACAAACTAAACGCAGTTAGTAGAAGGAAAGAAATCATAAAGATCAGAGAAGAAATAAATGAAATAGAAACAAAGAAAACAATAGCAAAGAACAATAAAACAAAAAGCTGGTTCCTTGAGAAGATAAACAAAATTGATAAACCATTAGCCAGAGTCATCAAGAAAAGAGGGAAAGGACTCAAATCAATAAAATTAGGAATGAAAAAGGAGACGTTACAACAGACAGAGCAGAAATACAAAGCATCCTAAGAGACTACTACAAGCAACTCTATGCCAATAAAATGGACAACCTGGAAGAAATGGACAAATTGTTAGAAAGGGGGAACCTTCCAAGACGGAACCAGGAAGAAATAGAAAATATGAACAGACCAATCACAAGTAATGAAATGGAAACTGTGATTTAAAATGTTCCAACAAACAAAAGTCCAGGACAAGATGGCTTCACAGGTGAATTCTATCAAACATTTAGAGAAGAGCTAACACCCATCCTTCTCAAACTCTTCCAAAAAATTACAGAGGAAGGAACACTCCCAAACTTATTCTATGAGGCCACCATCACCCTGATACCAAAACCAGACAAAGATACTACAAAAAAAGAAAATTAAAGAGCAATATCACTGATGAATATAGATACAAAAATCCTCAACAAAATAGTAGCAAACAGAACCCAATAACACATTAAAAGAATCATACACCATGATCAAGTGGGATTTATCCTAGGGATGCAAGGATTCTTCAATATACACAATTCAATTAATGTGATAAACCATATCAACAATTTGATCATCTCAATAGATTCAGAAAGAACTTTTGACAAAATTCAACACCCATTTATGATTAAAACTCTCCAGAAAGTGGGCATACAGGGAACCTACCTCAACATAATAAAGGCCATATATGACAAACTCACAGCAAACATCATTCTCAATGGTGAAAAACTGAAACCATTTCCTCTAAGATCAGGAAGAAGACAAGGATGTCTACTCTCACCACTGTTATGCAACATAGTTTTGGCAGTCCTAGCCACGGCAATCAGAGAAGAAAAATAAAACTATACAAATTGGAAAAGAAGAAGTAAAACTGTCACTGTTTGCAGATGACATAATACTATACGTAGAGAATCCTAAAGATGCTACCAGAAAACTACTAGAGCTAATCAATGAATTTGGTGAACTAGCAGGATACAAAATTAATGCACAGAAATCTCTTGAATTCCTGTACACTAATGATGAAAAATCTGAAAGAGAAATTAAGGAAACACTGCCATTTACTATTGCAACAAAAAGAATAAAATACCTGGGAGTAAACCTACCTAAGGAGGCAAAAGACCTGTGTGCAGAAAACTATAAGACACTGGTGAAAGAAATTAAAGATGATAGAAACAGATGGAGAGGTATACCATGTTCTTGGATTGGAAGAATCAATATTGTGAAAATGACTGTATTACCCAAAGCATCTACAGATTCAATGCAATCCCTATCAAATTACCAATGGCATTTTTCACAGATCTAGAACAAAAAATCTTAAAATTTGTATGGAGACACAAGAGACCCCGAATAGCCAAAGCTGCCTTTAGGGAAAAAAACGGAGCTGGAGGAATCAGACTCCCTGACTTCAGACTATACTACAAAGCTACAGTAATCAAGACAATATGGTACTGTCACAAAAACAGAAATATAGATCAATGGAAGAGGATAGAAAGTCCAGATATAAACCCACACACCTATGGTCACCTAATCTATGACAAAGGAGGCAAGGATATACAATGGAGAAAAGACATTCTTTTCAGTAAGTGGTGCTGGGAAACCTGGAAAGCTACATGTAAAAGAATGAAATTAGAACACTTCCTAACACCATACACAAAAGTAAACTCAAAATGGATTCAAGACCTAAATGTAAGACCGGACACTATAAAACACTTAGAGGAAAACACAGTAAGAACACTCTTTGACATAAATCACAGCAAGATCTTTTTCAATCCACCTCCTAGAGTAATGGGAATAAAAACAAAATTAAACAAATGAGACCTAATGAAACTTAAAAGCTTTTGCAAAGCAAAGGAAACTACAAACAAGACAAAAAGACAACCCTCAGAATGGGAGAAAATACTTGCAAACGTATCAACTGACAAAGGTTTAATCTCCAAAATATATAAACAGCTCATGCAGCTCAATATTAAAAAAAACAACCAACCCAATGAAAAAATGGGCAGAAGACATAAGTAGACATTTCTTCAAAGAAGACATACAGGTAGCCAAGAAGCACATGAAAACGTGCTCAACATCACTAATTATTAGAGAAATGCTAATCAAAACTACAGTGAGGTATCAGCTCACACCAGTTAGGATGAGCATCATCAGAAAATCTACAAACAACAAATGCTGGAGAGAGTATGCAGAAAAGGGAACCCTCTTGCACTGTTGGTGGGAATGTAAGTTGACACAGCCACCATGGAGAACAGTATGGAGGTTCCTTAGAAAACTAAAAATAGATTTACCTTATGACCCAGCAATCCCACTCCTGGGCATATACCCTGAGAAAACTATAATTCAAAAAGACACGCACCCCAATATTCATTGCAGCACTATTTACAATAGCCAGGTCATGGAAGCAACCTAAATGCCCATCGACAGACAAATGGATAAAGAAGATGTGGTACATATATACAATTGAATATTATGTAGCCATAAAAAGGAACAAGATTGGGTCATTTGTAGAGACGTGGATAGATCTAGCAACTGTCTTATGGAGTGAAGTAACACTGTGTTACATGGAAATTTGGAATCTTGAAGCAATTCACCTGGCACGAGTGATATTAAGATAAAAGTTTCAGGCCTGAAACAGATCTTTACTCTAGCCAGAAAAATGCCTGTCGTATCTACTCAAGGTTGTTGTGAAGATCACATAAACCTGTTGTAAGTGAGGATGCTTTGTTCATTTTGGGGGAGTTGTGTGCTCCCCTCGGAGACCCTGAGAACAGGTGGTGTGAGAATCTCGGGTGTTCCTAGAGAGGTTGAATCTCTCCCCACCTACCCTGCCCTAATGATTCACCTGTGACTGTCACCTCCTTGAGGGACAGCTTGTGTCTTTTGGTGTCTGCTGTGACACCCTGCCCTAAACATGCATAATAAGTACTAAACAAATCTGTTAAATGAATAAATGAGCACTTGTAAAAACAGTGTTACAGCCATTACAGCAGCAAATTATAGCTAATATTATAAATCATCAAACAATAACTGAGAATGTCTGCAAGGTCAGTTATTTCCTCTACAGTTTCCAAATCAAAATGGACTCTGGTCACAGAGCTTTCTGGGTATTGTCTGGTATATTTGTGACAAGAAAAACACCTATAGAGGGAAAAAATAGGATAGTTTCTTCTGCTTTCAGGGTGTAATTCATCCCCTTTGGCAAAAAACACAAGGAAAATAAAATGTTAACTCAGATATTAGAAAGGTTAAGAAAATTCCACAGGTTAACATTACTATTTCAAAAGATGAAGACTGTATGACTACACAGGATGTTAATGACTTGACATTACGAAATTTATTAAATTTATTTTTAAAGCAATTTGGTTCCCCCTCTCAAATGCATGAAGCATCTGGGAGTTGGAATAGATCTTCCCCAGGCTGCCAAACAAATTTTTAATGAAACTGGAGTCCTTCAGGGATTGCCCTAAATCCACATAATATTCTTAGGTCTTGGTGTTTGCACTGGGACCTGTATATTAACAGATGTACGTGTGAATAATATACTTATATCCATCCATCACCTTGGTGACTCCACATCTGTAGGGGCTGCTGCATATCAATTATTCCACCGCAGGGGGTAGAGAGGTATTTGGGCCAGCCTTGACCTCTTTTTCAATTAGGGCCTCAGAGCAGTATGTTCTGGAAGTCACATGGTCCCTTTAGACAGAACCTCTGCAAATCCATTTGGCCTAATGTGGCCATGCTGGGAAGTCAATGTAATTACCTGTGCCAGGTGTGGAGGTAGCATCCAGAAAAGCAAATGAAAATTTGGTCACTAAGAGGCACCATCAACATTCAGGATCTCTCCCATCTATCTAATCCTTGAATAAGATATTAGCAAGTCTATCAAAAAAAAGAATGCCAGCTTTAGTAAAATATATTTACCTTCCACAAAAAAATGCAACTGCTTGTTTGAAAGAAATTGTGATTTGGTTGAGGAGCTAAATTCACTTTCGAATGCTTGGAAATGTTTTTATTATCTGCGGTTTCAGGAAAAAAATGTTTCCTCAGGAAGAACGAGGATTTTTGTCTTTATATCTTAGTGCCTTTTTTTAAAAAAGGAAAACAATGTTTTTATAATGCTTATCTTTTTGTTCATGAACTTGGAACATCTTTCTCAAGACTACATAGTGCTTTTCATTTTTTAAAGCTTCTGATATTATACGTGGTGGTGTGTTGCATATTGTCGTAACTAATAAATCAATGACAAATGTAGCCACTTCATTTTGTTGGGGAGATATATAATTGTGGTGGTGGCTGACCATTTATTTAATTATGTGGTAAGTACCATATGATGAGAGGGTAAAGTTAAATTGATGATTTGGGCTATCTCAGCCAGGGTACAGTTTACATGGCAATTACACTGGGATCATCTAAGTGTAATTGGCAAGTAATTTTGTAAGCGAAGGAACATGACAGCTCATTTACATGGTGTTCAATGAGTAAAATTTGGGGACATTTATCAACCACCTCCAAGTGAAGAGTGATTGCACCAATATAGCCCAAAATACTATAGGCAGCATTTTGAAAGCTTCGTGGAAGGTTTTTGGTACAAATCTTCATTCATTTGCTCCTTGAACATTTATTAGGTGTGTGCTGTGTGCCAGGCACTGTCCTAGGCATTGAAGATACAAGCACAAATGAAAAGTGAAGTTCTACTTTCAACTCATGGGTGGGAAGCAGACCCATCATCAATAGTTATACAACAGTGTAGTAAGTAGAGGTTCGAGCTCTGCAGTTACTGTGGATGCTGAGGAGGGGAAACCAGGAGGCTGGAAGATGGTCAGGGAAAACTTGCTAGCAAGGGTGACACCTGAGATGAATTTTAAAGGATGAGCAGGGCCGAGCCAGGGGAGGGGAAAAAGGACTTTTCAGGCAGAGGTACAAGCAAGAGCAGAATCTTAGATGAGCAAGATGACTGATGTGAGCTGGTACATTTCAAGGCAGACCTGGGACCCAAGAGGCAGACTTGAGTGGGATCCCAGAGGCTCTGTAGGTCATGCTGGAGGCTGGACCTTATCCTTCAACCTGGGGAAGACATCGGAGGCATTTAACAAGAGTTGTTTTGTAGACAGAACATTCTGTGTAATAAAATGTTTTTACTGAGCTATTACAATATTCCAGGCTCTGTTCTACGGGTATCAAGGCATTTCACCCTCACAGCAACCCCATGAGATAGGCACTGACATATCCCCCTTTCTACCTTTGAAGAAACTGAGTACAAAGAGATTGCCCCGAGCCATACAGGGGGTGATGGAGGAGCCAGGATTTGAACCCAGGCTTGTCCAGCTCCAGAGTCCATACTTGTCCCCAGCACCCACACCATGTCATTAGTCCCCTTGATATAATCAACTGCAACCCCCTGTTTTTAAGATACACATTCCCCACCTCCTGTCCCCGCCGCTAGACTGTGAGCTCTGTGAGGCCAGGAACTATATTTATCTTGCTCACAGCCACATCCCTCAAGCGTAGGATGATTGCCTGCACCTTCCTAGGCCTGCCACAAATAAGGAAAAAAATGTAGTTTTGAGGGGGTCATGACTGGAGGCTGTTGAAGTCAGCCTGGCAAGGGATGATGATGAGGGCCTGAATCTAAGGCAGTGTTAGTCGATACAGAGAGGTGAGGATAGAGAAATAAATTGTCAGGGCTTGGTGATTGACTGGATGTGTGGATTTTGTTGGCATATTCTCATAGTGTTTCTGATCTCCAGCTCCTACGCTGGAGAGATGACTTGGCAAAAGAATCTGAAGCTGAGGGAAGCTTGTGCTCCTATTCACAAAGCTCTCAAATTCCTGAGAAGAAACGTTGCGGACTCAGGATGAGAAGTTAGAAGAAACTTCCCTGGAGATAGTTAAAAATAGAATGAACACATCTGCCTGGGATGTGGAGGGACAGAGCTGCCCTAGGGTAGATGAATAGTTAGACGGCCTTTGGGATTCTTCCCGCTTTGAAAATTTTCTGTTTTAGAATAAAAATTCTCCTGAGCCACCTGTCCTTAACTGTGTGGCTTAAAGATAAAATCGAAGTGTCCAAGAAATGGAAAACATTGAGTCCAAATGCCTGGATTGTAGATAAGGAAACAAGCCCAGAAGGGTTAGATGACTTGTCCAAGGGCACGCAAAAGGAAGACTTAGATCACTGGTCTCTCAGTCCCCTGCTGTCTGGACTCTCAGAGAGCAGCATCTGTGTTTGGGTGCCCCCCCTGTGCTGGGTGGTGGCCCAAAAGCAAAGAGAACCTGTTATCTGTACTTGAGTTCAGAGAGCCTCAACAGTAAGTGCCACTTGTCACCTAAAAATGCCATAAAGTACCACTTGCTACACAGAACATTTGGAAAATAGAGAAAATGAATTTAAAAAGTCTATAATGATTTTTCTTTAGCCCCACTCATTGCCAAGCACTGCCTCAATGCTTTACAATCATTATCTCTAATTCTTACAACTTGGAAGTTAGATAGTATTACTTAGATAGTTAGATAGTTAGATAGTATAACATATTACTTTTATGTTTCAGAAAGCTAAAGCCCTGAGAATTCATTCCATAAGACCAGGCTATGTTAACTCTAAGTCCTACCCTGCACAAGTGGTGTTAACATTTTGTTGCATTTCCCTATAGTCTTTTTCTACACACTGGGACTATCCATTTACATAGTTACAGTTTAATCATGGATACAATTTGAACTTTCATTTTTTGGCTTGTAATGTGTTCTATTTTCCATGTGATTTCATAGGCTTCATTTTAATGGCTGTATAATGTCTTATCAAGTTTTTCGGTGGTTCTTAAATAAAAATATTTACTCATGAAAATCTTTCCATTTTTGGCACATGTGGCATTTGGAAGGTATATTTTATATTTTGAGGACCATCTGACCATCCTCTATGGATGGCATTGGGCAGAGCAGGAGAGAAACTGCCAAGCTGTGCACAGAGGATCATGGCTTTCTTCCCCACCAAGAGCCCCTCTGGGAATGCAGGATGGTGCTGGGCACGGCTCAGATGGAGCCCGGGTGGAGATGGCCTAAGGCAGATAGCAGGTGACTTTTCAAGCCTCTGCTTTTCTGACTGAACACACATTCCTCCTCCTGCCCTTGTGAAAAAGCAAGTTTTCATTTTCTTAGGGTAGTAAAAATCTTTTGTGTGAAGAAAATGTGTCATCAAGTGCCTTATTCATCAGCATATATAGCATCTCTTTAAAATGACAGTGGGAGTAAAAGTTCATCAGTTCAATATGTCTTTCACATTTGGAGACTCCTGACTAATAAACCTCTGGTATTTATCATCAGAACAGCCAAAGAACTAAAATCTGGCACATGCTGTTCTCACGCACTGAGAAAAACTTAAAAAGACAGAAGATTTTCTCCATTTTTCCTTCTTCCATTCATTTAGAAGAAAAAACATACCTTTTTTTAATTAAAAAAAAATATGAGCATACAGAAACATCTGGCCTCCATTACCATAGCAGCCTCCTAAATGGCCTCCTTGTCTGCCCTTCTAAAGTCAACTCTGTATAAAAGCCAGAAAGATGTTTCTAGAACACAGAACTGTACCGGTCACCCTCCCATGTTGTTGACCTCTTCTTCCATGACTCTTATGGCTCTTGGAGTTAAATACCATGTGTAGCTGCAGCTCCCACATCCCCTGCTTCCACCTTGTCCCAGCCATACCAAGCTGCTTCTGGCTCCCCTATTCCT